>NW_027501889.1:0-52102 GCF_021521415.1 Bidens hawaiensis | reverse complement strand
TGCGCCAATGGCGCGCTATCCTGCTGACAAGTACAACGTTAAAGTTTCACCAGGTAGTGGAACTGTGAGCGCAGGCAGATTTATCAGACATTCTTTTATCTCACTGAAAGCTTGCTCGGCCTCAGACGTCCACTTGAATTGGCTTTTCTTTAAGCAATTTCTCAATGTGTTAATGAATAGGGTAGATTGCTTGCATGGTTTGCTAGGAACCTGTTAACTGATACCAATCTACCATTCAACTTTTGAACTTCCTTCATGGTGGATGGTGAGGGCATGCCGAGGATAGCCTCCACCTTCTCTGGGTTCACCTTGAAACCATCCTTGGTGACCATTACGCCGAGAAATTTCCCATCTTCAACACCGAATGTGCATTTGCTCAGGTTGAGCTTCATGTTTACTTCCTTTAGGCGCCGAAGGGTTTCTTCGATGTCTTTGAGCATTTGTTTTTCCTCCCTGCTTTTAATCACCAAATCATCCACGTAGACTTCTAAGTTTTTTCCAATCTGCTCGTTGAAAACTGCATCCATGAGTCTTTGGTAAGTGGCTCTTGCATTCTTCAAACCAAAGGGCATTTTTGTGTAACAGAAAACACCCTTGTCAGTTCTGAAAGCAGTCTTGTCTTCATCCTGTGGTGCCATTTGAATTTGGTGATAGCCCTTATAGGCATCCAGGAAACATTTGAGCTTAAATGAGACCACAGAGTCCACCTTCATGTCAATGTTTGGGAGGGGGTAACAATCTTTTGGACACGCCTTGTTGAGGTCCTTGAAATCAATGCACATTCTCCATGACCCATTGCTCTTCTTTACCATCACAGGATTGGCTACCCATGTTTGATATCGTATTGGGCGAATGATATTCGCGCGCAGTAGATCTTCTACTTGCTTATTCATGACCTTTGTCTTCTCGTCTCCCATGACTCTTTTCTTTTGAGCAATTGGCTCCACGGACTTGAATGTGTTGAGAGAGTGCTGCGCCAGGTCTCGCGGAACCCCAGTCATATCAGAATGTTGCCACGCGAAGACTGACATATACGTTGTGAGCAATCTTTTCATTCTCACTCTTATGTCATTTGATATCGTAGCTCCGATTGTGATTGTTTGTTCTGGGAATTTTGGGTTGAGAATCCATTCCTCTGGCGCGTTGTTTGCCACTGGAAGCCTCATTCTCCCTTCTCGAGGTATACTTATTACTGCGCATAAAGTGATCTCGGTACACAAATGTTACTCCTGTTGGTGTTGGGAACCCCAATGCGCCATGCGCTGGTGACGGTATGGCGTTGAATTGGGCAATCGTTCCTCTGCCCAAGATCATACTATGGCATGAAGTGGTGGGCAAGACCAGGAAGTTGACAATTTCAGCTCGCTTGTGCTTCTCATCCCCCATAGTTAGTTCGAATTGTATCTGACCTAAGGGGTGAATAATTTCGTTTGAGACACCCGAGATTGGTGCACTCACAACTTCAAGCCTTGCTTGGTCTGCTGGATCCAACTTCCTGAAACATTGCTCATACATGATGTCTGACTCACTACCGGTGTCCACCAGGACTCTTGACACCTCATAATGAGCGATGTGTGCAGTGATGACTATAGGGCTGCTGATGGACGGGCCTCCTCTGATTCTTGGAAAGATTACTTATTGCTCACGCCAATCCCCTTGGATTTGCGCGCTTCTCTTCCTCGATCTTTGCCCTTGCCTTCTTCCTTCAGCTACACAGATTCTTTTGAATTTTTTACTGGCTGAGGCTCCGTCTGGTTGTTCGTTCTCTGGTCTTGGATTTTTTACCAGGTGAGCCAACTTGCCTGATTTCACATCTTTTTCGATCGCATCCTTCAAATGATGGCATGCATCAGTGTTGTGCCCTGTGGATTTGTGAAACTCACAATATTTGCCACTGTTCGGTGGTCCCTTATGGAGTAATGGCCTGGGGTTTTTAAACTGGACATTCTCTGTGCTTAACACTTGCAAAGGCGTTTTGGTGATGGGAGTCCATATTCTTGGTAGAGGTCTGTTAGGCTCTCTGCCGCCTTCTTTCTTGTCACCTTCTCCGCGATTAAGAATGTCTTTTTGGGGTTGGGGTGAACTTTGTTGCGCTTGCTTTTCTGTAGAAGAATAATTGGTTTGTTGCAACCTGGACCATACGGAGTTTTGTTTGCGCCTCTTTTCATTGTTGCGTGGTGCTTCTGTTTGATGCCCTTTATCTCTTGCTCTGTCTTGGGCAATTTGTTTTTCATTTCGCGCGAAGACTCGCGATGCTTCCATAAGCTTAGCCCAAGTGGTTGGCATGCCTTCTCTGCTCACGAGAGCTCTGCGGAGTTGATCACTGCGCGCACCTTGTATAAAGGCCACGCGCAAGAATTGTTCAGTGATGCCTCCAATTGCAAGAGATTCCTGATTGAAACGAGTTATGTAGTCTTCAATGGTTTCATCATTCCTGCGTACGCAGTGCATGATGTCATCGGGGTCGCGCGTGTGTCTGCGCTGCTGTACAAAGTGAGCCTGGAACTTTTCCAATAGCTCTTCGAACCCATCGATTTGTCCTGTCGGCAAGCTTTCGAACCAGACACGCGCTGCGCCCGTGAGACAGCGAGCAAACATGTGACACCATGTTGGCATCGTCCAGCTTTCTAAGTTTCCAGTGTTATAAAAACCTTGTAAGAAATCATCTGGATCTGTTGTACCATCGTACTTGCCTAAACCACTTGGCATATTGGTTTTGTGTTGAATGGGAGCCTTCGCAATGCGCTCAGCGAATTTTGAATGTTTTACCAAGATGGCTGGCCTATATGGTGTGGTTACGTCCACTTGCTCTTTCGCTTGTGGGTTGTATGGTGTGTATAAATCCATATCAGCTTTGGCTCCAGGTGCTATGTGCATGTGTGCGCGAAGCTGTGAACCTCCTGCATGAGTATCTCGCGTCTTCTTCATGCTGTGCACCTCTTCCTCATCACTAATATCAGCTTGTTCGGTGTGAACAGAATGACCGTCTTCCAGCGCATGCGTCTTTTTTGTTATTCCCTGAATGGTTTGTTTATCAAATGCGAGCCTTTGTGTTAAATCGGCTAACTTTTTGTGTTTTACCAACTCATTGTATTTGTCCATTAAACGCCGTTGTTCGTTTATGAGCCATTCTTTAGGGTCATTGGTTTCAACTTCCGGGCCCATTGGTTCTTTTTGTTTTGCACCAGTCAGATTTTGGAACGTGAGATCGTCTGGGGGAGTTTCAGTTTGACTATGAGGTGTTGTGTTGAAGGGATGGTTACTGGTGGTGCGCGCAGTGTCACGCGGCGCCCTCAGAACCTGATGTTCCTCATTAACATCCTCAAGCTCATTATCCTCCAGAACTTGATCATTGTTTCGAACACCGGAAACCATGGTGAAGAGAAAATTGATGAAATAGTAGTTTTGTTGCCGTTGTAACAGGTGATGGCGCCAATGAAGAAGCGTGTATCGACATACTTGTATACGATCAACGTTCCTCGGGTACGAGTGTGCTATATCACCGATGGTTTTCCGAGATACGAGTTCTTCTACCTACAAAACGAACAGCACCGTGAGCTTACCCCTCAGAAAGGGACAGAGGGGTCCTCTTTGGGTTAACCCTCCGGTGTGAGAATCAGGTATTGTAGGAGAAGATAATCAAGATGTGAAAATGAGTAAAGGATTTAGAGTATATTTTCTTGCCTGCCTCCAACTGTGGAGGTGGTGTGGTATTTATAGTATTATGGTTTCCAATGATTGGGCTCAGACCCAATTAGGGCCTTTTTGGCCTCCTCCTATTGCTTCGCGCCACATGTACTTAGGACACCTGGTGCTTTTTCATTGATTATTCTCTGACCAAGGTATTTCACCTGACCCATGTGCCATCACGTGGTGGCACATGGGCTTTGCTGAGTTGTCCACCCTTCATTGGCAGCTGTCAACATCAGCACATTCTTTATTCCTTAAAAGATACCTTCTGGAAGGTTGCCTGATGAGTACAATCATGGTTGTCCTTATCCTGATTTGGATTAGACTATTGTCTCATTTGTTGTGTGTCGCTTACGCGCGGCCTTTATGCGCCTATCCCGGGGATGCGCAAGGTCTTCTCTTTATTCTCACAGATGTTTCATGCGCTTGCGCGTATGTGATATGCGCCACGCGCAGATGTTACATGCGCTTGCGCATAGGTTTTGGCTTTGTGTCTTCATGACATCCTGATTTCAAGCCTCTTGTCTATATCTTGTGGGTTGACCCGCCCCGCTCGATGTTAAGGCGGGTGCATACCCCTTCATGAGCCAAACGGGTCACTCGCATAACTAGTAATAAATTGCAACATTTTAATTGTTTGATATCGAGGATAAACTTTCAAGGATGAAGCCACGTCAATTACCTGGAGACCCACATACCCTATATCAACCTAGCGATATTGAAACGGGCCACCTTCATTAAAGTTAGCCATGGTGATTTTTTTTGTTAGAATTGGCATGAAACATGACATTTAAGTTACTAAAATATTTGTATACGTGTCAAAATATTTGAAAGATTATGATTCAGTTTCAATATCAATAAAGACAAACTATATTGATCTGAATGGGTGATCATTTGACTTTTTACTTTGGATTTCAGTTATGTTTTATCTTGGATTTACTTCCAGCAAAAGGGTTGATGATGGTACAAGAATGGTGACCTGTGTTGCTTTGGTTTCGTGCTTACACTGATAATATTTCGATGGTGGCCATGATACATGTGGTGGTGATTGTCATTATTGTGGCAGTAGTATTCTTTTTAAAATTTGTTATAAGGCTGATGATCGTATAAAAAGAACATCGAAGATCGACACGGATATGGTGAACCGATACATATTGCATAGCTGATATATGGAGACTATGCAAATGTGTATTTGCTTTATTTTCTTTATTTTTTTAACTATAAAGTACTATTTTTAAATCATAAATTAGATTGAAACAAAACATTTAGTAGATGTTCATTGTCATCTTGAATCTCAGACGAGCATCCAAAACACAAACACAAACACAAACACAAACACAAACACAAACGTATATATTGAGAAGGTTGTTTACGCCCCCGTCATATATATATATTATATTATAATGTATATAGGCGTCCCTTCACCTCCTCCTGCATTCTCTCTCATGAGAGGCCTTAAAATTAAATACCTATTCACGCCTCCGGCAACTATCCCCGCGAAAGGTTCACAATCAGGCGCTTTCAATACAAAATTCCGGTGCTTTCAATACAATCATTCAAACCATCAGTTACAATCATTCAATATTGCTCCCTTCTGTTTGACCCCAAACATAAATCTACTTTCTCCAATATGGTATTCAACGGTGGTTTAAAATCTCTGCAATGGAAGGGTTTTTATATGAGAATCCATCAATTAAAGACTTTACCAGATTGCTTGACCCAGGTTACATTGATTGGTTTGGTCTTGTCAGTTTTTTTATTATCATTGTGTTGTTAATTGCAATTCAATTTGGGTTGTTCAAATTTCAATTCAACTGGCCTAATATCTGTCTCTTGATCTCGAATTGGGTTTTAATCTGTTAGCCTTTGTTTTTATCAGGTGCGTTAATTACAGTCATTCAATACACCATCAATCGACGGTTTAACAGGGCCTTTTATACATTCCAATTTCCATTTGTAAACCTTAAGTATCGTTGGTGAAATCGGAGTTGTTTAAGTCTTCAGAGTGACGGTTATTATTATTTCGGTAAGGTTTTGTTTCGTGATTCCGACTGCATTACATTTTTGAATTAGGTCACGAGGAGGATATGGATATTTTAATTTCAAATCAAACTAATTAGGTATCGTATGGTTGACGTTTGATTAGGATAACTTGTGCATCTGTGTTACATAATTATAGTGATCAGACTTTGTTTGGATATCAAATTGCTGCAAGTGATATGTGTTACTTTTGTGTTTATTGTTAGTTGTTAAGTGATGGTTGTAGAATGAGTAAAAAAGATTTATTGAGATTTGAAGCATTTCTGTTAGGGATTTATTTGTGGATGCTTATTTGTTAGCTGCAAGTGATATTGTGAATGTTTATTTGTTAGCTGCAACTTTTGGGATTTATTTGTGAATGCTTATTGTGAATGTTTATTTGTTAGCTGCAAGTGATACGGATTTAAGTGAACTATGCCAGCTTCTTTAGCAACATGAGCAGGCCATGAATCACATTTCTGCAAATATTTATACTTTCAAGGTAATTTTGACACATTTGCTTATAAACGGGTTAATTCGAGTTATGTTTATCTCAAATGGGTCAAAATGGTAAAATTGCAGTTAAAGCCCAAAAATTGCTTATAAAAAAACCATTTATGGCAACATATTTTGTTGTCGTTGATTTTTAAAAGACTTTTAAGCCCAAAACTTTAATATACAATCACTAAAAAACAACACACTTTGTAGTATTAATATGATAAAACTTTTGCTACATATATATAATACTATACATAGTACATACTATATTTGATCCATGTGCTGCAATCTGTACTTTGTAATATGTTCGGCACTTCGGCATGTGCAAATTTAAAGCCATATGAATTACTTTGACAATTTGGCTTCATTTACCACTCATACATTTTAGCATCACTTTCAACTAGCAATCGCTACTGTTTTGGCGCGATGGAGGGGGGCCCGTTCAATTCTATATTTTGTTTTTATTTTAATTTATTTCTTTTTAGAAAATTCGGATAAGACGAGGATTCTTTAAATTCTCAGGTTGATTACCCGATGGTTCATGATGAATATCTAAAGGATGAATGAAGCCTTTTATATTTGCTTTTTCATTTGTTTTTTCAAGCTAAACATTTTATTTTTTATGGATTTATGGTAGGTATCTATCACTTTCTTTCTTTATGCTTTTCTTTCCTTTTTTTAAAAGTCTAAAATACCAAACTTATTTGAATTGTTTTTGTAAAATTTATAAAAATTTGATGATGAATATAACTGTAAATACGTATACTTCTAAAAAAGATTCATCTAATGTTGTGCTTACAACTTTTATTGTTTGTGACAATAGCAGTGTAGGTTCTTAAAAATTAAGTATATATTCAATATAAAATTGTGTTTGATTCAACGTGAGTTTTATCCGAAAGGAGCCATAGCGTTGGTGTTGTTTGTATAGATGAATATGACAAGATGAGACCAGAGGACGGGTTAGGTTAAAATACCATGGACATTGTGGTGTGCTTTTTTTTTGTTAAAACTTTTTATATATTTTATAAAAAAATTGTAATTAGGGTTGCTATACATGAGCAATATCAATTGTTGAGTAATAGAAACGAGTCACATTATAAATGTTGGTATATAAATTTCTTTTTTTGTATCGTAAATTATACTGTGCAGTTGGTTGGGGATGTTACCTGGAACATGGGCTTATGTGTCGCACTGGTGCATTTGGTTGAGCGACCACTGTGAGTTGTGTATAAATTTTTATGTAAAACATATATTCTTTTTTTTTATTGAATTATGATGTTTTTGCAGCAAGTAAATCTGAAGTGGTTTACCAAGGGAACGTATCAGCTACAAACCTTGGGGGTTAGATTATTAGCAACAACCCTAGGCATGGCTTCAACTTATGTCATGCGATTAGCCAAGGTTAGCCATGTGGTCATCATTAGTTGATGGCATTGCTTATATGGATATCACTTATCAGTGCAACTCAAAGATCAAAATATTACCATGAGCACAGCTTCTTGCGAGTATGACAGAAATATTTATATGTTTCTTAAATTTTGTTTGTCTAGATCAGTTTACATAACACAAAGTTTTGTTTGCAGAATGATGTGAGTAAGTTGATGAATCTGGGTGTTGAAGATGAGCTTATAGGGATTCTTGTGGGCCATGGTGTTAGAGCTCGAGCTCGGAACATTTCGAGCTCTTTTTCTAAAGCTTGAGCTTGGCTCGTGAGTTCTTTTTTCAAGCTCGGACTTGGCTCGTTTCTTATTTATTAATTAATTGATGTATGTTTTTAATTAGTTTTATATAGTTTTTTGAGAAAACTTTTAAACGGGCCTAAGTTTGGCTAAAAGTTAAAAATATACAAGGCTCGTTAAGGCTTGATGAGCCTAAACGAGCTTCCCATACAAGGCTCAAGCTCGAACTTGATAAATAAACGAGATTTATTTGAGGCTCGTCGAAAAATCTTGGCTCGTTTCGAGCTTTTTGTTGATATGGGTTCGAGTAGCTTGCGAAGTGGCTCATCTCGTTTACATCCATATGATACATAACTCTTGTGTTATTTTGTAGGTGGCATTCGACACAGGTATTTTACCCAAATATCAACAGTAAAGAAAGCATGTGTCTTGATATTTTAAACGAAAAATGGAGCCCGTCTCTTACAGTTTCCAAGGCTAATACTTTTTTGTTATTTGTTGTAAAATGCATCAGCTGAAGATGGATGGGTTATCAAAGTTGGTACTGAAAAGTTTCAGGCTCCTGAAGCTCTTTTTACATGGTGAGTCTCGGTATATTTTGAGTTAGATTCATTTATTTGTATTTCTTATTGTGGTTGATATCAATCATTAAACTTTCTATGTTGCTAGCAGGGTAGTTAAATTTCATTAAATAGATTGCTTATTGCTGAGATTCAATCATCAGTCGTCAATCATTGAACCTCGAAGGTAACTTTTTTGTTTGTTAACGTGTTTTTTGTCTTTAATTTTATAAATTGTTGTTTAGTATCCTGTTTATGGTTATGTTAATTGGCCTAAATCATTAATCACTTTCTAAGGTCATTAGTTGGTTCAGGATTTGATTTTGTAATTTTCTAATATATTTTATTCTTTTGACAATAATGGGAAGATATATTATGTGGTGTTGGAGGAAGTTCTTGTGAATTTTGCTGGTAATGAGTGTGTTCAACAACTAACTGTAAGATTGCCATATAAGATGCAGCCTTAACTTGCATGGGCGCATCAAATCATAGGTATGAACATAAATTGCTTAACTTTATATTAGATATGTTTCGTGCTAAACATATACATGCACTGTTGTATTTGTTTTCTATTTTTGTTTTTAGCAGCCATCCTGCAAAGCTAAAGTTGGAGAAACTAGGCTGCACTTATAATTTAAAACCAAAGATTGAAACTAAAGTTGGCAAACTCTTATATAGTGGTCATGTATTGAATGGGTGGTTTTACTTTTTTTTGTCGCCAAATGACAAACTCTTACATAGTGGTTAATTGCAACCAATTAAAATCGAGATTAATTTTATTCGTTACTTCGAAATTCAAAACCCATGATATTTGAAAATACCACATTTTTCTTGCTTTAGTTTTTGGGTTATGTTTAACATGTTTGTTTGTCTGTTCTTTCGTTCACCATATGTATCTACTTTTTGCCGTATACATTTTCATATTATCATATTAACTATCAACTATAAGCAATATTCTACTGTACAAAACTACAAATTAACAATATCTGTGTATTAGAGAGTAATATTATGGGTCATATGTTTAACATGTGCACTTTGACCTTTAAAAGTCAATTTATACAATTTTTTACTTTTATGGTTTTCGCAATCTACATGACAATTTTTCATTTGAAACTATGAATATTTGACCACAAGCAACATTTTGTAGTTAACTCTCAATGAAAGCTGTGAGTTGGTACATTACTTTATTAGTAATTAGTAAATTAGTTTAAAACCATATTACCCGCTACTAATAGGTACCAAATTTGGGATAATTTTTTTCTTATCCAAAGGATCCAGGTAGCTTTAAATAATGGTTGATGCATTGTAGCTCCAGAACTATTTTATATCAATATGCACAAAATTGTCACAAAACACCATGTAAAATCGACCATATCAATCATGAACTAAACAATTACGACAGAATTCTCGTTGTGTCGCCGCCGCAACGCGCGGACACTCCTACTAGTATATATATATATATATATATATATATATATATATATATATATATATATATATATATATATATATATATATATATATATATATATATTAATTTCTAACTTCTTAACAAGACATTATTACACTCTTTCATCAAAATCGTGCATACACAACTCTATCCTCTGCTCTATAACTTGTATCTATTTCATTGTCTTCATTGAATTGCGCATGCACACCTTCAGTCCACCTCATTTCTCTCATGTCTTCTCTTCTTTATCTTTACATATTCAAAGCTTCTCTCCAATTTCATGTGAATTGTTCAGCTTCCGATCATGGCAGTTGCCGGCTTCCGTTTTGGAGTCCTTGGTGACGGATGAAGAATGATGATCCAAAGCTGATGTGGCACAGGAAGTTTCTAGCATGCATGCACCATGTGGGCATTTCCTTATTTGTTTTTTAGTATTATGTTTTTGGTTTAAATAAACTGTAACGATTATCTCTAACTGACTCTACCAAGTCTTTAGGGTTTACCGATTCCTTAGTGTTTGTTAAGTTATTATCTCTTTTTTATGGCTATAAATAAGCCCTCTAGCTGTCCATGTAACCTATCACAAAAACTTCAATCAATAAAAAACTTCCTGCAATCATATTATATTCTTGAGTTTGTGTTGTGTTCTTTATCATTTTGCTTTTATTACCAACATTTTTGGTATTAGAGCACAGTTATATGATCCACTCCAATCACCCTCAGAAACCCTATTCATTCAACTTTAAAACTTCATGGACGAAAACCCTAACCTACCCATTGCGTCTGGTGCATCTCTAGTACCCGTCTTTAAAGGTGATGGGTACCAACACTGGAGACTACGTATGAAAACGATCCTTAGATCAAAAGAGCTGTGGGAAGTTGTTAACCAGGGAGCCAATTCTGTTGCTCAAGGTCAAGACAATGGCTATCATTCAACAAGTTTTCCATGATAGTTTGTTCACCAGAATTGCTGCCGCAGAAACCTCCAAAGAAACCTGGGAGCTCCTTCATGCAGAATTTCAAGGAGACTCCCAGGTCCAATATGTGAAACTCCAAGGATTACGTCGGGCCTTTGAAAACCTAATTATGAAGGAAAATTAAGGGGTTGGGGACTACTTCTCACGTGTGATGAACAATGTGGGACAATAAAGAGCATTTGGTGAAGAACTTATGGATGAGAAGATCATTGAGAGAATCTTGAGAAGTCTTACCCAAAGTTCGATTACGTGATTCCTTCAGTTGAAGTCACTTTCGAACTTTCTACGGTATCTCCTGTCAAACTCATGGGGATACTTCAATCTCAGGAAGAAAGATTCAACATCCGGACCTCCCTGGATACCTCTAGCAAGACGGTTGAAAGACCTGATGAACAAGCCTTGTATGTTGCACAAGATCAGAACAAAAACAATTCTTGTAGGGGTCGTGGCCGTGGACCACCAAGAGGAAGGGGTATTGGATGAGGCAGATGAACCCTTGACAAGAATAAGGTTCCATAGTGCTTCATATGCAAAAAAATTGGTCCCTTGAAAAGGGACTGTTGGTACAATAATGAGCCCCAAGTACATGTAGCTGATGTCGAACAAAAGGAGGAACAAGTTGAGACAGAAGAACAACATCTTCTAATGGTAAGCACCAATCACGATGATGCTAAATTCCAACATTGGTTCATGGACTCAGGTGCTTCAAATCATATGACAGGTAACCTTGAGTACTTTAGTGAAATTAATAACTCCTTTAAGTTGACTGTGAAAATGAGAGACAAGAAAGAGCTAAAAGTTGAAGGGAATGGAACTGTAATTATGCACATGGATAATGATAAGTTCAAGATACTAGAAAATGTGTTATGCACCATCTCTTGAGTACAACCTCCTCAGTGTTGGGCAATTTATGAGGAGGGCGTACTCCCTCTTATTTGATGATGGGTATTGCTCAGTAGGAAATTAGGCAACCATGAAGGTAGTTATGCGCGTACCGATAGCCACTAACAATATGTTTGTGATTGACACATCATCTATGGTGTCTGTTCAAGACACATCGTCCAACAAACATGATGTAGAAGCACTCAAGTGGCACTATCGATTTGGTCACCTACACTTTGTGGGACTAAAACAGTTGTATGATCGCAATATGGTGGAAGGGATTGCAAAGGTGACTCATAATACCACTTGTGAATCCTGTATTGCATGCAAGCAGGCCAGATTTCCCTTTAACAATGTAAACACACGAGCAAGTACAAAGTTGGAGCTCATACACACAGACTTATGTGGACCTATGCAAGTGCCGAGCCTAGTTAACAATCTTTACTATTTACTCTTTATTAATGATCTTACTCGTATGTGTTGGGTATACTTTATTTCAAATAAAAATGAAGCATTTGGGAAATTCAAATTGTATAATGCAATGGTTGAACGAGAAAGTGAGAATTCCATTAAAGTGCTAAGATCTAATCGAGGTGGAGAATTCTGCTCCACAGAATTTAATCAGTTATGTGAGCAGGCAGGCATAAACGAGAACTTACTGTTGCCTACTCACCCCAACACAATGGGATTGTAGAAAGAAAAAATAGAACCATTATGAATCTGGTTCGAAGCATGTTGCATGAACGAGAACTTCCCAATTTTCTATAGGCTGAAGCAGTGGCCACAACAGTGTATACCCTAAACCAATCACCCACAAAAGCCTTGGTTAATCAAACCCCCTTCGAAGCATGGTCTACAAAGAAGCCCACAGTTTTGCACATGAGGGTGTTTGGGTGTGTGGCATACGGCTTGGTCCCTGGGCAGTTAAGAAGAAAGCTTGACAAAAAAGCTGAAAGGTGTATCTTCATTGGGTATTGGAGCCAAGCAAATGGGTACATGTTATATAATCCTATAACCAAAAAATTCTCTATCAAAAGAGATGTTGTCTTTCTGGAAGAGATAAAGTGGGATTGGCCTGATGAAAGTAATAGCACCATGTCTCATGACCCTTTCCCCTCTGATGTAACAAGACAAACCTCACATGAAAACCCTCAAACCTATACTATGACCTATGATGAGCATGTGATCCCCTCTGCTCCATCTAATGAGAAATCACCTAACACTGTACCACCTAACACTCATACTACACCTAATTCCTCTATATCTTCACCACTCCAAATACCCAATACTTCCTAAATTAATAACCCACTATTCAAACACCACCTACCACACCTATAGCCATAGCCATAGCCGGTCCGTCAAGAAGAAAAGGCAAGAAACCCACATGGCTTAGTGACTATGTGGCTGGAGATGAACTTTCTGATGAAGAATTTGAAGCACGTCAATTTGCTCTTAATATTTCGGGCCCTATCACGTTTAAAGAAGCTTTAGAATCACATGAATGGAAAAAAGAAATGGAAGCTGAGCTGGAAGCAATTTCCAGGAACAACACTTGGGAACTGGTCTCAGTTCCTCCTGGAAAAAATCTTGTGGGTGCAAAATGGTTGTTCAAAGTCAAACCAGCTGTTGATGGGAAGGGTATAAAACACAAAGCTAGACCGGTAGCAAAGGGTTACTCACAACAACCCAGGGCAGATTATCAAGAAACCTTTGCGCCGGTAGCAAGATTTGAAACCATCAGGTTAATAATCAATGTAGCTGCTTATATGGGCTGGGCTATCCATCAAATGGATGTTAAGTCCGACTTTCTGAATGGAGAGCTAAGTGAAGACATCTATCTTGAGCAACCTGAAGGGTACACTATGCCTGGAGAGGAAGATAAGGTGTATAAACTCCATAAGGCCTTGTACCGCCTTAAACAAGCCCCTAGAGTATCGTATGCTAAAATTGATAGCTACTTTCTAAACACGGTTATGTGAGGAGTTACTATGAGCCAACTCTGTACACAAAAAGAGATGTCTCAGGTAATGTCATCAATGTTTGCCTGTATGTTGATGATATCATTTGTACATCCTCTTGTGATCGGTTGATCTATAAATTCAAGGAAGGTATGAAGTCAAGGTTCGAAATGACTGATATGGAGTTACTATGTTACTTCCTAGGTCTAGAAGTTAAACAGACCAAGGATGGGATTTTCTTGTCACACGAGAGGTATGCAAAATCTCTGCTGGAGAAATTTGGAATGGAAAGGTGCACGTCTAAAATCACTCCTCTTAACACCATTGAAAAATAGTCAATGAATGATGGGGCTGATAAAGTTGATTGGGAGTTATATCGAAGTTTGGTGGGTGAGCTTATTTATCTAACTCACTCCAGGCCAGACTTGGCTCATGCAGTGAGTTTGGTCTCAAGGTTCATGCAAGGCCCCTCAAAAACTCACCTTGGTTCTGCTCGAAGGATTCTCAGGTATGTTGCAAAAACACTGTGGAGTATGCGATATGGTACAAGAAAACTCAAGATTTCAAGTTAGTTGGCTTCAGTGATAGTGATTGGGCAGGTTGCTTAGACGATAGAAAAAGCATATCTGCCTATGTGTTCAATTTGGGAAGTAGTGCTATTGCTTGGAGCTCAATGAAGTACGGTGGCTTTATCTAGCACGGAGGTAGAATACAATTCTGCCACAGGTGCCACCTGTGAACCCATCTGGTTGAGAAAAATTCTGGATGATCTTGGCTTCAAACAGCAGGAACCTACTATGATTCACTGTGATAACAAGTCAACAATACATTTGTCCAAGAATCCTGCACTTCATAGCAGGTCCAAACATATTGAGCTAAGGTATCATTTTATTCGTGAGATGGTCATGAACAAGCAAGTTCAGCTTGAGTATTGCAGCACTCATAGTCAACTAGCAGATGTTCTTACCAAAGGTTTGTCAAAGGAAAAGTTAGCTTTTTATCGCAAGAAGTTGGGAGTTGTGAGCTTTGAATCAAGGAAGGGTGAAAAATGATGATCCAAAGATGATGTGACATAGGAAGTTTCTAGCATGAATGCACAACGTGGGCATTTCCTTATTTGTTTTTTAGTATTATGTTTTTGGTTTAAATAAATTGTAACGGTTATCTCTAATTGACTCCACCAAGTCTTTAGGGTTTACCGATTCCTTCGAGTTTGTTGAGTTATTCTCTCTTCTTTATGGCTATAAATAAGCCCTCTAGTTGTGCATGTAACCTATCGCAAAAACTTCAATCAATAGAAAACTTCATGCAATCATCTTATATTCTTGAGTTTGTGTTGTGTTCTTTATCATTTTGCTCTTATTACCAACAACGGCGGTGTCGGAGGTATAACAGTGAAATGTAGCTCCGATGTCTGCTTTCTCTTCCGACCCCCCCCCCCCCCCCCGGTTGTCTGTTTCCAAAATGGAACTCTAGGAGGTGGAGGTGCTGGTAGTGATCATTGGCTAGGTTTTTTTCCCGATTCCGGTGAGGGTTAAGCAACAAGTTAGCTTTGCATGTTCATTTTCAACCAAATCCACATCGTCTGTCTGTTGATTTCTTGCTAGAATGTTATATGCGGATTTAACAATTCATATTTTATGTTTTATCAAGTTTTAGTTTGTTATCAGTTTATATGGTTATGGTTGCAAATTCAGAGGCAAGGGTTGAGCAGATTAATGTTCTTTAGTAAATTATAAATCTTCTTTTTTTTTCATACCCTTTTGTAGTGCTTGATGTTTTTTATATGGTTTTTGATTTTTCTTGACTATAATAGCAAACTATTCAGAAAAGGAGCCCTTTCAGATGGATTTGTCTATGTCTGTAACTTGCTACATGGAACATATGAAAATATATATCAATCAATCAATCAATCAATCAATCATACCCAGTAAAATCCCACCGACAGCAGAGCTATAGGTAGGGTCTGGGGAGGGTGGGATGTAGGCACACCGTACCTCTATCCAAAGGAATAAAGAGGTGGCTTCCAGAGAGACCCTCGGCTCTAAGAACATGTGTATGAAGCAAAAAAAGGAAATCAAAGTTTAACAGTTATATAAAAAACTACTACTAATTATAATAATATTAATAAAAAGGTCACAGTTTAACCGCAATATAAGAGCTAATAATAATAATAATAAAATATGTAAGGGAAATACCATTATGGTATGTGACCTAAATAAGTTAAGTCTAAGCCCTAAGGTATTCAATTCTCTCTAAAAATCCTTAACTTTAATTCTACTTCTCCACGAATTCCTATCCTCAACCATGTCCTCGGAGAGTTTTAGGTCTATCAAATCATGCCTAATCCTCTCATCCCAAGTCAATTTCGGTCGTCCTCTACCCCTCCTCCCCTCTATAGTAATGTTTTCTACGGATCTAACAGGATTCGTCGTCTGTCTTCTCTTTACATGTCCAAACCATCTCAATCTCCACTCTCTTATCTTGTCTGCTATGTTCGCCACCCCTAATCTCTCGCGAAGCACAACGTTTCTTATTCTGTCTAGCCTTGTGTGCCCACACATCCAACGTAGCATTCTCATTTCTGCTACCTCCATCTTCCGCACTTGTGCCTTCTTGATGGCCCAACAATCTGTTCCATATAGCATTGCAGGTCTAACTGCCACCCTATAGAATTTTCCCTTCAGATTAGTCGGGAAACTCTTGTCGCATAATATACCTGTGGCTGCTTTCCATCTACACCATCCTACCTGAACTCGGTGGGTCACATCACTGTCTAATTCCACATCGCTCTGTACAAATGATCCTAAATACTTGAACTTCGTTACCTGCGGGACCACCTGCCCTTCAATTGTGATGTGTGCGTCTTCACTGTCGTTTATCTCACCAAAATCACAGTGTAGGTACTCCGTCTTAGATCGGTTAATCTTTAAACCTTTTGTCTCTAAGGTTGTTCGCCACTCCTCAAGCCTCATGTTTAGATCTTGTTTTTTCTCAGCAAGTAACACAATATCGTCTGCGAACATCATGCACCACGGGAGAGTCCCCTGAATCGACTTTGACAACTCATCCAAGACTACTGCAAAAAGAAACGGGCTCAACGCTGACCCCTGGTGAAGACCTACCTCTACAGGAAAGAAATCAGTATCCCCCACTGGCGCACGGACACTTGTTTCACTCCTGGTATACATATCCATAATTATCTCTATGTATTTCCTGGGCACTCTTCTACCCTCCAAGCACTCCCAGAGCACCTGTCGTGGCACACTGTCGTAGGCCTTTTCTAGGTCAATAAACACCATATGTAGATCACGCTTATTCTCCCTATACTTTTCCATTAATCTTCTTATAAGGTGTATTGCCTCTGTGGTGGAACGCCCCGGCATGAAGCCAAATTGGTTGACCGTAACCTGAGTTTCTCGTCTAAGTCTAACCTCAATTACTCTTTCCCATAGCTTCATAGTATGACTTAGTAGTTTGATTCCTCGGTAGTTACCACAACATTGGGCGTCTCCTTTGTTCTTATAGATAGGAACTACAACACTGCTCCTCCACTGGTCTGGCATCTTACCTGATTTGAGAATACTATTGAACAGAGTAGTTAACCACATGACTCCTTCCTCCCCCAGACACTTCCACACCTCGATGGGTATGTTGTCTGGGCCAACCGCCTTAGACCTTCCCATCCTCCTAAGTGCGTCCTTCACCTCTTCTCGTGTGATCCGTCGGCAGTAGCAGTTATTCGATTGTTGTCGATGAAAGTTTGTGTTGTCATGTTCTTCTTGGTAAGCTCTCCCATTGTTAAAAAGATTGTGGAAGTAGGTTTGCCATCTTAGCTTGATGTCCTGCTCCTTGACCAGTACATGCCCATCTGTATCCTTTATGAACTTCACCGGTCCTAGATCTTGCCTTCTACGCTCCCTGGCTTTGGCAATCTTAAACATAGCATGTTCCCCCTCTTTTGTTTCTAGACTTTCATACATCCGTTTAAAGGCCGCCTTCTTTGCTTCCGCCACTGCCTTCTTTGCCTCTATCTTGGCCGTTTTGTAGTTGTCCCTCAAATCCACTCGCTCCTCCTCATTCGTGCACCTCATTAGCTCCCTAAAACATCCTTGTTTGTCCCTTATCTTGTCTTGCACTGCGTCATTCCACCACCAAGACTCCTTATGCCCACTTGACTTTCCTGTTGTGACCCCGAGAGTCTCCTTTGCTACTTGGATGATCTTTGTCTCCATAGCTTCCCATATATGAGTTGAGTCCCCATTTAGTCGAGCCCGCGTATGAAGTATGAGTTTATCCTTAAACAGAAGGAGATTTTCGTCCTTCAAATTTCCCCATCGAATTCTCGGTGTACCTTTCTTCTCTCGAACAGTCAGCTTATTTCTGAAGGCTATATCAGTCACTAGTAGTCGATGTTGAGTCACAACTGCCTCCCCAGGTATGACTTTGCAGTCCTTCCACCAACGTCGGTCTCCTCGCCTCATCAAAAGGTAGTCAATTTGCGTGTCGCGTCCGCCACTGCTAAAAGTGATTAAATGAGAATCTCGTTTCCTAAAAAAAGAATTTATAATACCTAGGTCATGTGCCACCGCAAACTCTAGAAGATCTGTTCCGGTCTCATTCCTATCACCAAAACCGAAACCCCCATGTACGGCTGGAAAACCATCGTTAGCCTTACCAATGTGTCCATTAAAATCACCTCCTATGCAAATCCTCTCCCCCCTAGGTATGCCCCCTACCACTGCGTCTAGGCAATCCCAAAATTCTCTCTTTTCCTGATCCCCTAGGCCTACATGAGGCGCGTAGGCGGAGACTACTGCCACTACTTCCTCTCCTAGTACTAATTTCAACACCATAATCCTGTCATTATGTCTTATCACCTCCACCACACTAGTGTGTATTTCCTTAGCCACTAGAAACCCCACTCCATTCCTAGCTCCATCAGACCCCGAGTACCACATCTTATACCCATTACACTCAGCCACTCTATGTCCTTTCCACTTAGTCTCCTGGAGGCATGCTATCTGAACCCTACATCTTTTAAGCACATCTACCAATTCTAACAACTTACCATTTAATGTTCCTACATTCCAAGAAGCCAAACGCAATATACGCTCCCTATCTTTACTCTTTCCTACACCACTCGATTCAGGACATGGTCTCAGGTAATAGTCATGGTTCCTACGCTCTATGGTTGCAACTAATCACACAAACACAAGCAATAGAACACCAAATCAATAATAATAATAATAATAATAATAATAGTAGTAACAAAAACTAATAATAATAATAATAGACACACAGCACACAGTAACAGATAAATTGGACTGACTACTCTAGCAGCATCAAGGCCTATTGCCAACATAAATAAAAGATATGAAACGATCTCACCGGGATTTTAGCAAGTCACCAATATTGAAACCGGGACGAGACACCGTGAGCTAACGAGAATAAGCTAGAAATGTGACACAATCTACAACCCTTGAGTTTCGGCGGCGGCGGCGTTGAGCGGCGGCGATGGCGGAGCTCCGGCGACGTGTTACGGTGGCGGCAGAGGGTGAATCAGCTAAGATCCTTCAATGATAACACCTCGCAGCAACCCAGCAACCTCCACAGAGCCTTAATCGTTTTTCTGGCGGCGGCAATAGACGACGGCGGCGGCGGCAGTTAACAACAGTAGCCGGAAACAACAGTACAGCGAGAATAATGAGCTGCGGTGGTGTTATGGACGTGTTGGAGAGCTCCGGTAAGGGTTAATAGGGCTGTTGTTACCGGATCTTGAAGAAGGAGCTTCGTATCGTCAATGGCCGGACGGAATTGGGGTTAATTTGTTTGAGACCAAAAATCGCACCTGGACTTGAATCGTGAAACGTGAACATATGAAAATATGTTAGCTGAATTCTTTGGCACAATTGGCTTGCTAAAGACATGGATTTTAAAAAGGTATTTCTTTACTTTATTCAATATTACCTAAAATAATGTATTGTTTGTTGATATTTTAATCTTTTTGTTTCCGTAATACATAAAGATAAGACAACAGGCCAACCAAAAAAATATGGTTATTGGGACAAAGTAACAAACGAGTCAAAGGAGATGCTGCATTAACATATTAGGATCCAAGTGCTGCATTAGCTGTTGTTTAATGTTTTCCTCATGGCACAGTAGAAAAATATAAATAACATCCTTTATTCAGTCAAGTTTGGTAATGACGTGGTACTCGATGAGAGTAGTTTTGACATTAATTGAAGCGGGTCCCGATATAGAGGTTGTGATGATGCTTTCGGAAGTACATTCCACCAAAATCATGTAAACTAGATGGTGGCTAGACGTGTCTGAATACAAGTTCTGTGATGTTGACATCGGTGAGCAATTCATTCTTTTTAGTTTAATGTATGTATAATGTTATTATGTGACCACTTACGTTTGTTACATAATATGTTCTCGATGACAGTTGTATAAATGTAAACTTTGCATTTTGTGAAGTATGCAAAAGTTGTGGAATTTGAGGTAAGACAAAACAATACATAATTGGGTTCAAGTTTTATGACTAATTTGAGATAAGACAAAACCATTCATAAGAGGTTCTTTAAATGTTTGTGAATACAATGCATGTTGTGGTTGCTTAAGAATAAGACGATGTAAGCGGATTGAGATTAATTTATAATTATCTTAAAGGGCCATCTTTGAAAAGAGACCTTGCACTTTAGTTACGCAATCTTACCAACTTGAGAAGTCTGTATGTGTCCGTCGTCAACCAATCATATTAATATGGATTTAGCTTCGACCAACATGTACTGTCATTGACTCTATGGCGTTTGTAGACCTTCAAAACACAATTTGGGGGTAATTTGATATGATAAATTGGTTTATGGCTACGATGATGATAAAATGGTTTTTGGTGTGACATATTTTGTTGCAACCGTTATACAGTTCTGAGCCTTTTGTGATTACACCTTTTGAGAGTTTTTTTATAGATATGATGATACTTTGTGACAAATGACGATCTCCCTAGCACTATTGTTATTGACTATATGATGATGATAACACGGTTTTTGGCGTGGCAACTTTGTTGCAACCATTATACGGTTCTGAGCAGGCTTTCGATTTCGAATCTCTTGCCAACCATCGTCCCTTGCAATCTACATCTGAAGTTTATATACCAGGTATGATTCTTCTGCAAGTCACGTAATCATCATTAAATCCCTTTTTCTAACCTTATTGAACTCTAATTTTAAGATTGATCACTCTAGGGGGTTTGGTTGCGGTTTTGGTGGGCCTGTAAGGTGTTGTGCTCTAATTATTTTAAGATTGATTTCTAGAATTTTGCGGTTTTAATATAATTCCATATCTCATATATCCTTTTATATGGTTTTCTTAATTTGTTGTTACCTTTGTGATGCGGTCTTTGAAACTTAATGTATTGAAGCATGGAAAAAACATTGAAGAATTGAATCTTATGTTGGTGAGTGGTCTATTGTAATGACATGTTTGACTTGCAAATTTAAAAGGATAACACTTAATTTGTCTTGAACAAGGCGAGAAATAAGGTAATAAATATAATATAGTTGGTGAGTGTTAAATTTTATTTGTTACTGAATTCTTTGTAAAATTTTAAGAATGGCATATGATTGGTGTAGTCTGGGTAATGATGATGTTAGGAACTGGATATCACAAGCCCATCAGTTAAATATATGAAATTTGAGTATGATCTTGAAGCTTATAAATCAAATTCTACTGTGAGGGTATAAAAATACAGTAATATATGGTACTAAGTTGTGTTGTTACACAACTGTATAATGTTGAAAATTTTGGTGGTATGAGACGGTAATTCGGCCATATAAGGCTGCAAATTAGTAAATTATAGGCATGTAGGGCTGGAAATACTGTAACTTTTATACGCGTGCTGCAACAAGCGTGGGTAAAATACAGTCTCCCACCGCAAAGCACGTGGTAAACCCCATTTTATGAGACGACTACATCAGCTAATCAACTTTATAGTCAAGCCCAGCCCGCTACATCTAATCAACTTTATACGTGGGTTATAAAAACTAGTATATATTAATTGACATCATTCTTAAGCATTATTGTTTGTACCTAGTGCAAGTTGTGTTGTACCTTCATGTTCTTTAGTCTATATCTTCCATGTATCTACTATCCACTAGCGCGTGTTACACGGAACTTCCTTTTACGACAACCGCTTCATCATCACTCTCAATATCAACAATGCATCACAGATTCCCTCTTTCTCTCTCTCTTCTCTCCTCATATTCTTCGTTTGCCTTTTGTGGACTCGATCCCGTCTCTGATTCGTTGTTGTCGGGTTTTGTTTTGTGAATCCTAGGCAATGGCGATGCATTGACTGTTGCCGGGTTTCATTTTGGAGGGCCTCAATGTTAAGCAGTGTATTCGGAAAGTTGCAGATGGGCACTTCAGGGCCGCGGTTAAAGTTTTGTGTTCTTCGGGTGTTGCTCCTTCTAGTGATGCTACTATGAAAGCATTGCTGGATAACATCCCATCTTGCCCCGTCTACCTTTCCCGGGGAGTTACTCTAGAAGCCTCCTTTGGTTGTGGACATCAAAAGTGTTCTTGGGTGTATTAAATCTTTCCCCAAAGGGACTTTTTGTGGGAGAGATGGGATGCACGCCCAACATATCATCGATGCCTTATGTTGGGAAGGATCAACGACAATTGTGGGGTTAATTAAGGCTATTATGGATGTGGTTAATTTGTGGTTGGGTGGTATGACCCGGTGTTTTGGAAGAGTTTGTGGCTTCTGCCCTTTTAACCCCGCTGCTTAAGCCCAGCAATGGGATTAGGCCCATTGTGTAGGCGCGATTTGGAGAAGGCTTGTATCTAAGGTGGTTATGAGGAGTGTTGGGAAGAAATGGCAAAATACCCTGGCGACTTTCAATTCAGGGTGGGGATCTCGAGCGGGACGGAGGCTGTGCTTCATAGCGCAAATTGGTGTCTAAATATGTTCCATTCTGATGGGTCGCTAGCCTTTCTTACAATCGAGTTTTCTAATGCCATCAATTTGGTGGATAGGACGACCCTCCTGCAAGAGGTTAGTGCTTGATGTCCATCTATCTCCCTATGGATCAATTTTCTATACGGGCAACCAACTAGGTTATATGTGGGGAACGATTTTATTTCATCAACTACTGGTGTTCAACAAGGGGATCCTTTGGTACCCCTCCAATTTGCATTAGCTTTACACCCCCTTATTCATCGAGTAGGATATTGTTGCAAGCAACTTTTCCATGCATGGTACTTAGATGATGGCACGATTATAGGAGATGCCATTGAAGTGGCTAAAGCCTTAGATATTATTAAGTCAGAGGGACCATGTTTGGGGCTCGAACTCAATATTAAAAAACATAAGTTTTTTGGCCGTCTTGCAATGGGGTAAAAACAAAAATAGGTTTGTTTCCAAGCGGGATTGAGAGGCCAAAGCTGGGTGTGAAACTACTTGGGGATGCGGTTAGCCAAGACGCCAGTTTTATTAGTAGCTTGGCCTTTAATAGAGCTTCAAATGCAGTGGACCTAATGAGATGTCTTACTCGTCTGCGTTACCCTCAATGTGAGCTCCTCTTGCTTCGCTCTTGTATGGGGGTTGCTAAATTGTTATTCGGTCTACGAACATGCCAGCCTATGTTTGTTATGGATGTCGTCTCTATTTTGACAACGGGCTCCGGGAGGTGATCGATGAAATACCTTTAGCCGGATCATAATACGTCATCATATACGTGTAAGAACGATAAGAAACGGATCGAAAATGTTATGTTTACTATACGATGTTAAATGACGGAAACACGTAGCAAATGGAGAAACACATATCAACTCTCATAAACATTCACTATATTCGTATAACATGAAAGTACTAGTGATTAGCAAATTTTCAAAAACTGTTACAAAATATGACAATAAGGACCGATTTATACAACTCCTATGAACCGTATAAGTTGAAGTCAACGTATAAGACTTATACGCTACGTATAAGTCTTATACGTTGGACCAGACTTATACGCCCGTTACAACATTCTAATATTGACATTTCAGCCCCTTATCAATACAATATTTAACAATTTAGCTCGTATATCATTTGCAAGACCTAGCATTAGACATAATACTCTATCAAACTCCTCCTTAGATATTGCTAGGTCCTTGAATATTCAGTCAATACCAAAGAACTTCTTTCTATAAGCCTTCCTCGCTTCTTCGAATGACGGCCTTGTTGATCCTTGTTGAGAAGTTGGATGAGATACTCCGGTTGACATATATTGAAACCGAATCCAGGATGCCTGAGTAATCCTCTTCTGTCGTTCAGCATTCAACTCAGCCTCAACTCTGTCTTGTTCATAACTAACAATTGCTTTCCCAAGCCCGTCCAGAATGTATCTTCTTGTCAGAACATAAATCCACAACTTTCTGGAATTGATTAGCTTGAGTCTTCACTTTAGGATCAGAACACTATATCTTGTTCAAGTGAAACACCTCTATGTCTTTCAACGAACAGTTCACCATCCACATCGGATCAGACACACGAATCACATCATCTCCCTTCTCACCGCGATCCAGGTAAATGCTTGCTTCACCAATTAACTCTACGTAAGACCAACAAAGGAAATAAGGATGAAAATCTTGTTCCATTGGGTACAATGGTATAACGCGTAGCGAATCTGGTCTTGAATATCTCAATGTTTGGATGAACTCACCTTCAGGGTTCTTCCTTGATTTATACATGAAAACTTTAGGAACCTGAGGTGTCCACTTCTTAAACCCTCGTTTAGCCTCATTCACCATGAATTCCCATATCTCTTTCACATGGCCACTCTTTGGCTTGTAGAGTAAGTCATAATGCATACAAATATCATAAACATCGAACCATGGCAAATACTTCATCTCCATCATACTATTGAAGTATTGCACTCCAAATAGTCTTCACATCGCAATCTTTCGAATCTTGCTCAAGTAAGCAATACTAATACACTTTCTCAGTGCATCATCCTTTTCCATCTTTTTATAGTACTTCACCGGGTTTAAGTAAACTTGTTTTGCCTCAGAAACTCGATCCAGAAACCAACCTTTCATTTCATCCTTGTTGACTTTCTTTGGTTGTTCCTAAGGATTTTGTTCCATCTCTATTTCTTCATTAAACACATCATCAAATGCATCAAATTCTTCATTTTCACCAACATATTTGACTGATTCAGGTTTCTCATCAAACTCCACGTCTTTTATTTAACCAGTCTTCATTAATACTTTCCTCAGCCATATCTTTCTCAAAATCAAACGTTAGATCATCAATGGATACGTCTAACATCTTTGTTAGATTCATATCGATAAATTGTAATCTCACCTTCTTCCACCTCTTCAACCATATTTGATATTCTGAACTTAGAAGGATCAAGATCTTCTAACTCTTCCAATGATTTATCAGTCGAAGTATCTTTAGTTTCAGGCTCCTGTTGTGGTTTATTAGTTTGAACATCACTACTAACAGAGTCAAACTGCTTTTCAGACTTACCAGATATAGCACTAGCACCTCCATGAGGAGTATCATCATCATCATCTAAATTAGTTTAATCATGTTTGAACATCACCACTAACAGAGTCAAACTTCTTTTCAGACTTACAAGATATAGCACTAGCACCTCCTTGAGGAGTATCATCATCATCATCATCTAAGTTAGTTTAATCATCATCTGAACCATCAAAGTCTATTTTTTCTTCATCTTCTTTATCTCCTTCCTCCTTTTCTTCCTCAACAACCTTTGTCTCATCAACAATAGTCTCAACATGTACTACTATTGTCTCAACCACATGTTCATCAACTTGCATAACAATGTCACTAGATCCCCCAGCCTGCGCAACATCATCATCAGCAAAGATAGGATCTTAAATTTTAGATTCGCCTTTTTCAATTGCCTTATCATTATCATACTCCATATGAAATAAGCTTTCAGCAACACCAATATCCCCACCATATATTCTTTCAAATACTGTGTCACCAGCTTCAACTCTATCAACTTCAGAATTTAGTCGAATACCAAGCTTCTTCTCAATTATTATAAAATACTTCATATGTTCAACCAGTAAATCATCAAATAACTTTCTTTTTCTTTCACTTGCATCCAAACGCTTCTTGATCTCCACATTCTCAACCCTCAATCAGTCATTCTCCTCAGTCAAACTTGTACTCATGGCTTCTTGATTATCGACTTTATCTTTCAACAAATCGAACTCAACCCTTGTTGGTCCATCCAATTGTAAGTACACATAAGAAAAACTTACAAATGATTGTTGTGATGCTTTAGGATAAGTTTTTGGAGTTTCCTTGTGAACAGGTTCTTCAAAATGCAGGTGTTGATTTCGGAATACACTTATGAGCAATTGAAGTTTTCATTAGCTTATCAATAGCATCATCCAGATTCACCTCAAACACTGGCGTATTCTCATACTTTACATTTTTATCAACTTTGGCAGGTTCAGGAGTCTTTTCAACATTTATCTCCTTATTTTTATCAACCCCAACATCCACATCCTCTGGTTCGTCAACCAAACACATATCAATTTTAGATCTTTTAACCAAATGCTTTACAAGTTTCTTTTTCGGTTTGCTTAACTCGAGAACATAAGTAGCATCTATATCAAGCTTCTTCTTTGACCTACTTTCCTTCTTTAATTCAAACATTGGTCGTGGATCAGCCAAAATACTTCTATAATTTTCAAGGTTAGACTCAGTTTCCTCTATAGATTGATTAGTAGTTGGTTCAACAACAGGTTGTTGTTGTGGAGCATGAGCAGGAGGTATTATAGGCTCAGCTTTAACAGTTCGCTTTCATTTCTTTTTGGCCTTTTGTGACCCCTCAGCTTCATCAACCTCAGCTTTTACAAACCACCGACTTCCACCAATTGGAACAAACCTTTACAAAAGTGCATTCTTGTTTTCCCGATCCGAATCACTACCATCTTTCCTCCACTTGTTATCAGCATGTGCAACATAGTCAGGATCTCGTAAATGCCCAAATAAAGCACGAAATACATGTATCTCCTCCTCTGACTTTTTCATGTATGATTTCCCTTTAGCACATCCATTCACCGACATGTGTGCCAACTTCATTTCTTCACCATGAAAGACCTTGTTCCGAATCATATACATCATAATATACGTGTAGAACGATACTATATTGTGTTTACTATACTATATCATATTGCGGAATCATATAATAATGGAATTGATAACACATTTACTCATAATCATCATTAGATTGATGTAACATTCAAAGTACAAACTGATGAACTCTCTCTGATTAGATTACCAAAAACAAAAACACTTACAAAATGACAATGTTAAGCACTATTTATATAACACCCTATGGTCCGCATAAGTCTCCTGGCGTATAATACGTATACGCCGCGTATAAGTCTTATACGCTGGTTAGACTTATACAGGTCTTAACAATTTACTAATATTGACAATTTTAGCCCTTTAACAATATAATAATGACATATTAAGCCTATAAGACCTAGAATTAGACAATAATGCTCTAACAAATTCCCCTTGGATATTGCTAGGTCTTTACATCTTCAGTCAATACCAAAAACCCTCTTACGATACTCCTTTCTTGCTTTTTCGAATGACGGTGTTGTCGATCTTTGTTGTGATGTTGGACGAGAAACTCCAATCGGCATAAATTGAAATCTATTCCACGATGCTTGAGTAACTTGATCCTGATGATCAGCTTCCATCTCAACTTCAACTCTTTCTTGTACATCACTTACAGCTCTACAGTTTGTTTCCCAAGCCCTTCTAGAAGGTATCTTCTTATCAAAACATAAATCCACAACTTTCTGGAACTAATTGGCTGGAGTCTTGACTTTATCATCAGTGCACTGGCTCTTGTTCAAATGTAATACCTGTAGGTCTTTCAACGAACAGTTCACCAACCACATCGGATCATACACTCGAATCACATCATACTTTTCTTCTCCACAATTCAAGAAAATGCTTGCTTCACCTGTCAACGCTAAGTAGGACCAACAAAGGAAATAAGGATGAAAATCATGTTCCATTGGGTACAACGGTATCACGCGTAGCGAATCTGGTCTAGTATATCACAATGTTCTAACCAATCACCTTCAGGATTCTTTCGATTCCTTGACATAAAACTTTAGGAACCTGAGGTGTCCGCTTCTTGAATCCTCGTTTCGCCTCATTCACCATAAACTCCCAAATCTCCTTCACATGTCCACTTTTCGTCTTGTAAAGTAAGTCATAATGCATACATATGTCATAAACATCAAACCATGACAAACTGCATCAAACTATTGAAGTATTGAACTCCAAATATTCTTTGAATCCCAATCTTTTGAATCTTGGTCAAATAAGCAATACTGATACATTTCCCCATTGCAACATCCTTTTGAGTTTTCTAATAGTACTTCACCATGTTTAAGTAAACTTGTTTAGGCTCAGCAACTCAATCTGGAAACCAACCTTTCATTTCATCCTTACTGACTTTCTTTGGCTGCTCATAAGGATTTGGTTCCATCTCGATTTCCTCATCAAATGAACCAATCTCTTCGTTTTCACCATCATATTTGACTGCTTCAGGTCTATCAACAAATTCCACATCTTGATTCAACCAGTCTTCATTTATCTCTGGTTCAGGGATATCCTTTTCAAAATCAAATATCAGATCTTCAACAGAAACATCCAACAATTTTGCCAACTCTGTCTTATCAACTGGAATCTCCCCCACCTCTAATTCATCCACCATGTTGGATACCCGAAAAATAGAAGTATTCAAATCTTATAACTTTTCTAGTGGCTTATCGGTAGGTGCACTTTTAGTTTCATATTCCTGTTGTGGTTCATTAGTCTGAACATCGCCACTAAAAGAATCAAACTTCTTGTCAGACTTACCAGAAATAGCACGTGCACCTCCTTGAGGAGTATCATATCATCTAGATCACCAGAGTCATCTTCTGAATCCTCAAAGTCAAATTTTTTCCTCATATTCTTTCTCTTCTTCCTCATCCTCTTGATTTTCTTCAACAATAGCATCAACATGTTGTTCAACAGGTACTACCACCATTGGATCACTAACAATCACATGTTCATTCACCTGCATTACCATGTCACTAGAACCACTAGCCTACATAGAGGCATCAACTACATCATCAACAATGATAGGTTCTTCAATCTTAGACTTTCCCTTTTCAGCTGCTCTTTCACTATCATATTCAACACGAAAAGTTGCTTCAGCAAAACCAATTTCACCGCCATATACTCTTTCAAAAATAGTTTCACTAGCTTCAGCTCTGTCGACTTTATAATTAAGTCGAATTCCCAAATTCTTCTCTATGATAACGAAATACTTCATGTGTTCCACCAATAAATCATCATATATTTTCCTTTTCTTCTCACATTAATCCAAATGTTTCTTAATCTCCACATTCTCCATCCTCAAACGATCATTCTCTTCAGTCAAACAATTAATCCTGACTTCTTGTTCTCCACCTTATCTTTCAACTCATTGAAATCAACTCTTGATGGTCCATCCAATTGTAAATAAACATCTGAAAAATTTCCAAAGGACTTTTGTGATGCTTTAGGATAAGCCTTTTGAGACTTTTGTTGTGCAGGCTCTTCAACAATTGGAGTAGAACGTGAAATATACTTATGAGTTGTTGGTGTTTTCATCAAATGATCAATGGCATCATCCAGATTCACATCAAATCTTGGAGTCTTTTCAGCTTCATTAACATCAGCCTTAGCAGGTTCAGGAGTCTTTTCAACATTAATAGCTGAGTCCCCTGGTTCATCAACCAAGCATGAATCAATTTCAGATCTACTAACCATATGCTTTACATGCTTCTTTTTCGGCTTACTAGTATCTAGAACATACGTCTCATCTTTATCATCTTGATCAAACTTTTTCTTTCTCTGTCCCTCCTTTCTCAAATCATGCATATCACGAGGATCAGCCCACATAGTCTTATTAGCTTCATGAACAGACTCAGTTCCTCTCCAACTGGATCAGCATTAGGTTCATCATTAACAATATTTGGTGGTTATTATGGAGCAGGAATAGAAGCAGGAGGTGTTATCGGCTCAGCTTTGATTGTTCGATTTCTTTTCTTTTTAGCCTTCTATGACCTTTTAGCTACATCTTCCACATATTTTACGAACCAACATCCACCAATAGGCACAAACAATTGCAAGCTAACATTTTCATTTTTCGATCAGAATCCCTACCATCATTCCTCCATTTGTTATCATATGGTGCAACATATTCAGGATTGCGTAAATGCCCAAATAAAGTTCTAAACTTAGGTATTTCCTCATCAGATTTCTTCATGTATGACTTGAGCTTAGCACATCCATTAACTGACATGTGTGCAAATTTCATCTCTTCACGCATCTTGACAACAGCAGGAAACTGATGATCAACAATCAGTTGTACAAACCTCGGATACATAAGCCACTGTTGTCAAAGTAAATTTTCATGTGATCAAATATAACTTTGGAGAAGTTATATTTTAGGTTCAGGCATAAAGCAGTCAACATGCACATTTGGTAATCATGAATCTTCTTATAACCACTTTTTATGTGTCCCAAACATTAAACAATTACGCGTACCATGAATTTGAACGGTCTAGACAATCCCGTCTTCAAATAAGTAACCCTATTCACCTCATTATGATAACACATCCTCTGCAACATCCCTTGACCATACGTTCATCAAAAGCAGTAGGATCAGTTGATTCATCATGTATTTCCAAAACATCTCGTAACACAGACTTGATGCACTCCTCTTTCAACTTAGAATTTTTCCAGAATTCCTCAACAATCTCCTTGATGATCATAGTGTTCGCCGTTATAGCCTTTAGAATCCTCGATCTTTCAAAGAACGGTAATATGACACGGAAAGGTTCCATCTTGTTATCTGATCCATCCAAGAATGCACAAATGTTGTGATTAGCATCAAAATATTTTATCTTTACCACCTGCACACATAAACAAACAAACATCATGTTAGTAATTTTTTTTTATTAAAACTTGAAAAATTACTAAGTGTGCAATTCCGTATAAGTATAGTCATAAATGTGTAAGTATATATGAGAGTGTAAGTTTTTTTACAACGTATAACTTTGTTCACGTATAAGTTTTTTACAACGTGTAAGTTCAATAAATGGATAAGTAATAGGATATATAAGATTGCAATGTGTAAGTCCAAATCATTGCAACGTACAAGTTCTCAACGTGTAAGTTCAATAAACGGATAAGTTTAATGAAGTTATAGGCCATATAAGTCAATTAGACTTATACGCCGTATAAGGGTTCATAACACTTATGCGTTCATATCTTAATTCTAGGTCAAAATTGATTTGGACAAATTAGGCAATGAAAACCAAATAAACATGGACAAATAGGATCGGAATGATATCGATAACCATTTAAAAACAAAATCCCCTTAGTCCAATGTTCAAAAATAGTTCAATTAAGTCCAAACAAGATCGGTACTGTTCATCGTCTTTAACCCAACCTAGATCCAGCAAATGAAATTGTAATTTTACCTTTAAAACTTCAAGTGGTGTGTGAATCAACCACAAGAAACAACTATGTCAGTTATACTATGAGTACAAACAAGATATACGGACAGATGGACAACGTGTATATTCATTCAATGAGAAACGTATAAGCATAAATGTCCAGATACAACGCATAAGTATGTATATATAGTATGCATTTATACGTTGTATGAGTGTTTGACTTATACGTTGCATAAGTCATTACAACTTATATGCCATATAAGTTAACCACTTATACGTTGAAACATTCAAACAACGTTTAAACTTGACAAATTTCACACATACGATCCCAATCAAGTCCAAAATAATGACCTTGATGAATACTCTTGAAATTTTGACCACAATTTTGATTTCAAACAATCATATTCACATTTCCGTACTTAATCAAGTCCAAATTAATGACCTTGATAAATTCACTTGAACTTTAAATCCCGATTTTGAAATTTTTTGACAAAATCAACCACTCGATTCAGATTCTCGGATATCCAAACCCAATTAACCATTCACCAAAATCGGAAATAATACAGAAATGTAAAATCCTTTTGGTTTATAAACGAAAGTTGTAATTAAAACAAAACTATTTCAAGATAAACTATTTACATATAGAAAGAAACATATTTAGGTGAGTTGAGCAAGTAATCATATTGATTAACCCGTTCTTCCATCACGTTTTTATATTTTGGCTTTGTTATGTCTGTTGTTAAGCCTAGTTATTGGTATTGTTGTCCACTTAAACTTTTAAAACAAAAGAATCGGAGACATCAGTGATACGATTAGGGTTCAATTAAGTACAAAATATCATAACATAATTAGATTCTAATCTAGACTCAGACATGATTTGATTTTTACCATGTCAACCCAACTTGACTTAAACCTTAGAACCAGCAGATCAAAACATTTAAAATTTTTAATTTGGCAATCATAGCAACAGTTTTCCACAACAAGGTATACCCCCATTATCAAGAAATACCTTAACTTTCCTTTACCATGGATGAGTATGCACGATTTCATCTGTCGGCTTGCAGAAATTGTATCCTTTCAGGCCCGTTTCTTATTGGTATTAAGACGCGCGCAAGGGAGGAAAAATGTATGACTAACAGTGTGTTTTGATCAAGTCAGTAATGAAATGAGAGTTGTACAAAGTACAAAGTGATCAAAGTTTAATAACTTAGGGTTCGCTCTTAGAGCACGTTTTTAAATATTCACCGAAGTGAATACCTAGATGATAAACCGCATGGTTCCAGAAACCTAGAGCATCCCATTGATACAACTGTTAAGGCCAGAAACCATACACCATTGAAATGTAGACTGTGTACTAGACGCTTAAAACACTTTATTAACACTTTATTTCTGGTGATCTACGGAAACATAAGGCCTGAGTATGACAAGTTATTAGTTGTCTGCCATCATCACCAAAACTTTAGTGCTAAAATGCTAACCCATCTTTCAATTTGGCTAGTTAGGTTTATATCACTTTTTCCCTTGCTTGTTTGTTTTCAAAGCTTGCCAGTGCACCGGCATTAATCAATAGACTTTTATACCTCATTTTTACTGGTGCATGGAACAAGATGATTGATGTGCACGAAGTGGTATATAAAATTTAGAAAATAATGACCAAGCACAACGAGTAATAAAAACCTAGAATACCCTAAACCAAACCACTAGCAACAGGCAAGTGAACTCCCTACAGCGCTCACGAAAATCTCTCTTGGGTTCGTCTGAAGCTGTGAACTCTGGTGGTCCTAGTGAACGTGTGCGTCACATATGCTGAAAAACAAGTAAAAGAGTGAGGACCCAAGCTTATCCCTAAAGCACACACGTTACAATCAAGACATAGATAGCAATCAAGAGCAATTAAATAATTAAAAAAATAAAACTAATTAATTAACTTAAAACTAAAACTACAAATTAACAAAAAGCAAATAAAAAATAGTTCGCTATTACCAAGTGTCCCGGCAACGGCGCTAAAAACTTGAGATGCATGAAGTGGTATATAAAATTTTAGAAAATGATGACCAAGCACAACGAGTAATAAAAACCTAGAATACCCTAAACCAAACCACTAGCAACATGCAAGTGAACCTATCGAGTGTAGAATTGCTATGGGAAGACCGGGAATATCGAACCCTAGAGACACTTATTAATATAACGAGACTAGTTCTAAAATCTAATTTAAGGTAAAAATTAAGAAAATATATTTTTAGATTTTTTAATTTATTTTAACTTTAAACTAATAGTTAACTAAATTAGTTACTTAATTAAATTAAAGTAAACTAGAAAATTAAATTACCGAATAAGACTTTAGCAAATTCAAATGAGAGCAAGAGTTACTTAGGCAAGGAATCCGAATTGTGACGACTCGGGCTTTTATCGATTACGGGAAAATGCTATGGGAACCGGGAATCTAAAGATATGAAACTCTAGGAAAACTAATGGATCCCTAATCAGTCTCAAGGTGTCGCCGAAAAGGAAATCCTATAGATCATGTAAAAACACCGGCTTATTGGTTCACCTGTCAGTTCACCAACTATGATTAATTTCCCAAGAAAACAGCTAATCCGCCGGTTTCACTATCTCAATGCACCTAAGTACACGGGGTGGTTTATGAACAGTCTAAAGAACACAGGTAAACAATGAAATTAAGGAAAAAATAGGCAAACCTCCTGTCAGACAATTTAACCAAAAACCATAACAACGCAGACAAACCCGACAACTTATCACCCGTCGGATATTTAAGCTAATAAGAATATAAACTTCTAATTAAATGTCAAAAATCAATTTCTTTAGTGAACGAGCTCAATAAACCATAAAAAAGTTGGAAACACACAGTCAACAACCCTAACATGCAACCTATAATCGAAAGACATTCAATCAAGTAACATATGAAACATTCATTCAAGCACAAATCAAAAGTAAATACACATTTAACAAATCCAATAAAACTAATCAAAACTTTTAATTAATCAAAATCCCGTAAACAAAACCCGAAAACCGACAAGTCCAAAACAATCAACAAAACATCATCACAAGCCTAGATATCTAAAATAATTTAGCCAATAATCTTGTTCAAGAATGAAACTAGAATATATATAAAAGAGTTCATCGAAAAAGAGTTAATAATAATTGAGCTATGAGCCTGCTAGCTTAAATTAATTGAGGAGCTTGCATGCTTGCTTGTTTATAATTCCAACTTGAAGAGCCGTAGACTTTATTGACCAGCCAACATGCTTGCTTTATGTTTTCTTTTGGCTTGCGTCACCCAAAGTCCCAAACGAGATAATAATGATAATAATGATCTTGCGCGGCTGCTGTCTCTGATTTCACGTCCCAAAACCCTCCAATCTTTCTTAATAAATAGTGTTGTTGACAAAACCCCTAGCCTTAACCTCCAAGAAATATCCCTTGGTCCTCGTTAAAAATCTCAATTCATGTATATCTTATGGGCCTGCCCTTTATCAATTTTTATCTTTTTTTTTACTTGGCATGAGTGAACATAACTTCATTATAACTTCAATTATTGATGCCCAATTATACCTGCCACAAAAAACCCACGTAAATCAAATATATGCATTCATAACTAATGCAAATAATACTTTTTTTTGTTCTTTTAACAATATCTATATTAAACTAATAAGGTTAATATATTAACATTAATATTCATAGTTGGTTAAAAGTTTAGTAAAAAAAATAATCCGTTTTGGCTCGTTTACATTTGAAACCTTTAAACTTTAAATATGAGCCACATGAGTAAAATTCAATAAAAGTCGAGCTCAAAAGTACTCAAAATAGCATGGAATATATAATAACAATATGTATATTTTAGACCACATCATATATTCCCATACTTAAACCTTTTTCGTCCTCGAAAAATATATAATGCAATGGAATCATAATTCAAAATTGATCTTTAAAACGTATAGTTTAATTTTTAAGCATAAATAAACGCAAAAACTGTGATTGCCGATATTGTTGTCCACCTAAACCCAGCCACCAGCCTATCAAACCCCCATTTGCATTAAGAGTTTTAAAGTCAAAAGCTACGGCTAGACCACCCCATCTTAGACAAAGAAAGCTAGAAAAAATAGAGTCGAAGCAGACTGGTTTGACAAATCACCATAAGCCAAGTACTCATTGATGGTACTAAGTAGATGCACTCGGTGGAATTTGATGGATGAATGGTCATGTGAAGGCCTTACGAGCAATTCCTAAATATTATTGGACTATGTTCTATAAATCCCTAATTTGATATTTATTGACTAAGAACCTTGAGCCCCAATAGTGTGTCGTCAGAGTCACTATCCCCTTGGTAACACGTAAACTCTCAGCCCCGTCTAGTATGTGCATCTTTGGCCTCTTTTACTAACTTTGGAGAATGTTTCTTTGGCATTTTACAATACTTAACTTTTCACATTCAATTGCTTTTTGGACCAATTCTTGGAATACCCTTTCAAAACATACTTTTTTTTTCTTGTTTTCCTTTTTTTTTCTTTCTTTTTTTATATCACCCTAAATATATAACTATTTTCTAAGCTCGTAAAAAGATGGACATGTGGTGGTGTGCTGGTTTGAGTGCATCTAAGTCTTACCCTCTCAAATTTTTTAGATTATGGTAACCCCCCCTAAGCATCGAAATTCGGTTTCACCGATTTTTTTTTTCAAATTATTAGATATATAAAATTTGCTAAAGAGGACTTCAAAGCTAGTTGGGCCTACCGACACATCCCAAGTTAAGTGCGCTATCTTTTATTTAATCTCATATATAATAGTAGTTTTGAAAGATTAACCTTAAACAGTAATATCATTTTCCGTTATACGCAAAAGAATTTTCGAGACATTTTTTTTACTTTTAAATATAACATTTTTTTTGTTTTTTTATCTATTTTTTATTTTTTTTATATAAAAATCTAAAACTGTTAGTTTCTCATTCCCACACTTAAATTTCACATTGTCCTCAATGGGAGACACAAAAAAGACAAAATAAAGCAGAAATAAAATAAAATAAATAAAACACAGCATAAAGAAAATGGAACAGACTCCCCTGGTAATATGATGATGATCTGCGTATGTTATGTTTCAATAAAGCGACCGTATAGCATATCATTCGCGGCCGCAGCTTTTGGGTACCCTCTAAAATCAAATAAGCTAGAACGCCCCCGTCCGTATGGAGATTGAGTGCGAACGAAAGTTTCCAAATCTGCAAAACAAAGCTTAAAGCACCCAAAGCCGATATCAAACAGACTCTAAAAAATTAAAACTGACTCAAAATACAAAAATAATAGAAAACAAATAAAATGCATACAAACTCTACACTCGGGTATTTCCCGAGGCCTATCCCTAACAAGCAATCAAAGTAGGGATGTCGAGGAGAAATACATCTTCCTCGACCGAATCAGCCGGCCTACCGATATAATGCTTTAACCTATGGTCGTTCACCTTCCACGCTCTCCCCTCATGATCAACTAACTCAACTGCACGATGCGAAAATGTCGCCTTCACCATGTACGGACCAACCCATCTCGATCTAAGCTTACCTGGAAATAACTTCAGACGGGAATTATAAACCAACCCGATCCCCACACTTGAACTCTTTCACTTTCCTCAACTTTCGATCGTGTAATGCCTTCGTACGCTCCTTATAACTCCATGATATCACATACGCCTCATCTCTCAGCTCTCAGGTCAAGATTAACGGATCTCAATGCCCAATATGCTCTATGTTCTAACTCAACCGGTAGATGGCACGCCTTCCCGTAAACCATCCTAAAGGGTGTGGTCCCAATAGGCATTTTAAACGCTGTGCGGAAAGCCCAAAGTGCGTCATCCAACTTATCGGACCAGTCCTTTCGGTTCTTGCCGAGAGTTATCTTCAAAATTCGTTTAACGCCTCGATTTGCGTTCTCCACTTGACCGCTCGTCTGTGGATAATAGGCGGTGGATAGCCGGTGGGTGACCCCATACCATGCCAACACCTTCTCCATTTGGGCATTACAGAAATGTGAGCCCCTATCACTGATCAAGGCCTTGGGAGTACCAAACCAACTGAACAACCTCTTCAAGAATCCCACTACAACTCTGGCGTCGTTAGTGGGCAAGGTTTGAGCCTCAACCCACTTGGAAACGAAGTCGATAGCCACAAGAATGTATCGGTTCCCTCTAGAAGAAAGGAACAAACCCATGAAATCAATGCCCCAAACGTCGAAAACCTCACAAACCTGAATAGGGTTTTGGGGCATCTCATTACGGAATGAGATGTTACCAGTGCACTGACATGCGTCACAGTGTCTGAAAAACTCGTGTGAGTCTTTGAAAATAGAAGGCCAATAAAATCCGGAATCTAGAACTTTCCTAGCGGTGGAAGACGAACCATGGTGGCCTCCAGTTAAACCCTCGTGACAATGCCTAAGAATTTCACGGCCCTCTTCCCTACTCACATACATCCTCAACATCCGATCGGCACCTACACGAAACAAATACGGTGCATCCCATATGTAGTGGCCGACATCTGCAAAAAACTTCCTTCTCTGCTGATTACTCATACCCTTGACCACTACTCCTTTGGCCAGATAATTTGCAATGTTGGAGAACCATGGTAGACCCTCCTCTTCAGCACTTACGTACAGAACTTGCTCTATCTCAAATCTCACTCTCACCATCATTAACGATTCGTGTGGAAACTTATCCCCGATTGCATCCTCTCTAACCTCCCCTCTCTTCGGATCCTCCTGACGTGATAAGTGATCTCCAGCTACATTCTCCGCTCCCTTTTTATCTCAAATCTTAATATTGAACTCGGAAAGCAAGAGAATCCATCGTATCAGGCGAGGCTTGGCATCTTTCTTGGCGAACAGGTATCGCAATGCCGCATGATCAGTATAAACGATGGTTTTGGATAGCACGAGATAAGAACAGAATTTTTCGAATGCGAAGACCATTGCTAGAAGCTCCTTCTCGGTAGTCATGTAATTCTCCTGAGCATCATTGAGGGTCTAACTCGCGTAATAGATAGAATGGAAGTGCTTGTCCTTCCACTGACCTAGAACAGCCCCGACTGCAAAATCACTAGCGTCGCACATGAGCTCGAAGGGTAAGCTCCAGTCGGGTGCTACTAAGATAGGGGCATTAACCAACTGCCCCTTGAGAAACTCAAACGCCTTCAGACAATCATCATCGAAGTCAAATGCTATGTCCTTCTCTAGAAGGCGAGTCATAGGTTGGGTGATCTTAGAAAAATCTCTAATGAACCTACGATAAAAACCCGCATGCCCGAAAAAACTACGAACGGATATCACACTAGTTGGTGGAGAAAGTCTACTAATAGTGTCACTTTTAGCTCTGTCTACCTCAATACCGTCTCGCGAAATCTTGTGCCGAGCAAAATGCCTTCAGTCACCATGAAGTGGCACTTCTCCCAGTTCAGCATCAACTTAGTCTCTATGCACCGCTTCATCATCCTCTCAATATTAGAAAGACATTGATCGAATGAGTCCCCATATACCGAAAAATCATCCATGAAACCTCCATGGAACTCTCGATCATGTCCTGGAGTATCGCTACCATGCAACGCTGGAAAGTAGCCGGAGAATTACATAACCCGAAAGGCAAACGTTTGTACGCGAAGGTACCGTATGGGCATGTAAATGTGGTCATTTCCTGATTCTCATGTGCGACTGGATCTGGAAATAGCCTAAAAATCCTCCAAGAAAACAGTAAAACTGTCGTCCTGAAGGATGCTCCAACATCTGATCAATGAACAGAAGAGGAAAATGGTCTTTCCTAGTAGCGTCGTTAAGCCTCCTGTAGTCGATGCACATCCACCAACCTGTGACTGTCCTAGTTGGAATAAGCTCATTACGTTCGTTAGTGACAACTGCCATCCCTCACTTCTTAGGGACAGCCTGAACGGGGCTCACCCATGAAGAATCGGAGATGGGGTAGATCAGGCCTGCGTCGAGTAGTTTGATAACCTTATTTTTGACCTCCTCCGACATGTTAGGGTTGAGTCTCTTCTGAAGTTGGATTACAGGCTTGTACCCATCCTCCATGAGTATCCTGTGCGTGCAAAAGTTCGGGCTGATGCCCTGAATGTCCATGAGTTTCCACGCAATAGCTTGTTTGTGTGCCTTGAGCACGTCAACCAACCTCTACTACACATCACCCGTCAACTAAGAAGAAATGATGACGGGTAAATCGACATCACCGTCCAAGAAAGCATACTCCAAATGGGGAGGTAGCTCTTTAAGCTCGAGTGATGGTGGTGCCTCAATCGATGGTCTCTCTTTCGGTCCCTCGGTGCAATAGGCAACCGTGAACACCTCGGGGTATTCAAGAGGTGAGCTAACAAGAACGCTCAGGTCATGCTCCGGGGGAACATCAACCTCGTCCTCCTGATTGAGAAAATCTGCTTCACAGATGTAGTCAATGCAGCGCTCGAACTGAGATATAAACGTGTCAAGAAAGTAAACGGAATCGTCCTGACTACTAAAGTTCCTCATCGATTTGACGACATCAAAGGTGACGTTCTCCTCCCCTACACGAAGGGTAATTTTGCTGTCGATGACGTCAATAAGCGATAGCAGTACGCAGGAAGGGTCGTCCCAAAATGAGTGGGACCTGGTCGTCAGCCTCCATGTCAAGAATAACAAAATCCACGGGGAAAACAAATATATCTACTTTAACGAGTACGTTTTCCACGGTTCCTCGTCGATATTTGACCGAACGGTCGGCCAAGGATAAACTCATGCGCGTCGGGACCGACTCGCCAAGGTCTAGCTCTTTATAGAGAAAATATAGCATCAGATTTATGCTAGCACCTAAATAGGCCAACGCGTAGCTCTCATTCGAGCTTCCAAACAAACACGGAATCGTGAAGTGTCCCGAGTCTGCTAATATCTATGGCAGCTTGTTCTGGACTACCGCAGAGCATCCTTCATTTAGACATACTGTCGAAAGTCCCTCCAGCTTCTTCTTATTCGAAAGAAGATCTTTTAAGAATTTGGCATATTTAGGCATATGCTAGAGTGCCTTTACAAACGGAAGATTGATTTTTAGCTGCTTAAACATGTCCATATTCCTGCGCATACTTCTGCCGCAGAAGGCGAGCAGGATACGGAACTCGAGTAAGATCGACTTCGGGACTCTTCTTATCTTCAATCTTCTTCTCAACAACTATCTCAGTATGAGACTCACCGTTTGATGCGGTACTTGCTGGGACTCGCATCTCATGCACCCTCACAGGAGTCTCCATATCTATCTCCTCGTCCACCGGCTCCTCCTCATCTGCCGGTGGCTGCTCTCTATCGCCTCCTCTGCCACTACGGGTGGTCACCGCCTTCAACTGTGCATTCGGGTTAAGCTCTGTGCTGCCATGAAACGCTCCGACCAGCTTATTAGGTAGCATATGCTTCATCATCTCATCCATCTTTCGAGACATCTCCAAAAATGACGACTGCTGGTTCTTCAATAGGGTGTCGTGCTCAGCTAGTCTCTGCTGTGTGTTATTATCTTTGTCAATAAGGTGAGAAAGCATCGTAGATTGCTTAGTTAGAAACTCCTTAAGATCCGGATCCATACCGCTACTCTTCCCCTCACTCGAACTCCCTACTGCCTATGGGTCACTAACCTGAACCTGCTATGGCCTCTGCTGAAAACCCTGAACATTACCTCTCGACCTCCAACCATAGTTGGAGTTATTTCTCCATCCTGAGTTTCTGTAGGCATTCGCTCCTCGATTCTGATTTCCCAAGTAGTCCACTTTCTCTTGTTGATCGACCGGACAACCAACTGTACCGTGCCCTTAGCGACAGATTTTGCATTTCTGAGCGATCTTCTTCAACTCTCGGATATCTTTCTGCATTGCTTCTAAGGCCGCCACGATGCTAGTATCATTCGAGACCTGATAAATGCCTTGAGCGGAAGAGGTGGTGGTTTTAGAAATACCATGGGCGGACGGCTCCTGCTGCTCCGTCAGGGCGAAACTCTCAAACAACGACTCACACTCATCTATATCCAGCTTCTCTAACATGTTTCCTCCATCTGACGTATTGTATCTCTTCTGCATCTCAAAAGTCAACCCGTTATAGAATTTCTCGACTACGGCCCATTCGAGTAGACCATGTTGGGGGCATTTACTTAGAAGATTATTGAACCTTTCCTAAGCCAAAGAGTATGTCTCGTCAGGGTTCATGCAAAAGGAACAGATTTAATTACGAAGTCGCCAGGCTTTAGATGGCGAAAAATACTTGTTAAGGAATTCATCTTGAAGATTATCCCAGGTAGTGATGGACCCAGGGGGAAGGTTTTCCAACCATGATGAAGCACGACCCTCTAGAGAAAATGAAAAAAAGATGAAGGTAGATAGTAGAACGAGTGACGTTGGCAATATTGAAAGTGTCGCAAATACGAGTGAATTTGTTCAGATGGCCAGGTGCGTCCTCGTCTTCAAGTCCGTGAAATGGGGCAGAATTAGTGATGGAATTCATGACGTTGGTCAGAATCTGCCAGTTATTAGCATCGGTCATCGCCGGACGTGTGATAGCAGACCGTCTCCTCATAACTCCCTCGTTCGCTCTCGAGTGAACCATACGCCTAGGGAGGTTAGCCTCACCCATATCTAAAGCAGAATCAGAAACGTGTACCTTGCTTTCGTGTAGAGCACGTGCAATCTCTTGAAACTCCATACAGCGCTCACGAAAATCTCTCTTGGGTTCGTCTGAAGCTGTGAACTCTAGTGGTCCTAGTGAACGTGTGCGTCGCATACGCTGAAAAACAAGTAAATGAGTGAGGACCCAAGATTATCCCTAAAGCACACACGTTACAATCAAGACACAGATAGCAATCAAGAGCAATTAAATAATTAAAAAAATAAAACTAATTAATTAACTTAAAACTAAGACTACAAATTAACAAAAAGCAAATAAAAACTAATTTGCTATTACCAAGTGTCCCCGGCAACGGCGCTAAAAACTTGAGATGCACGAAGTGTTATATAAAATTTTAGCAAATAATGACCAAGCACAACGAGTAATAAAAACCTAGAATACCCTAAACCAAACCACTAGCAACACGCAAGTGAACCTATCGAGTGGAGAATAGCTATGGGAAGACCGGGAATATCGAACCCTAGAGACACTTATTAAATAACGAGACTAGTTCTAAAAGCTAATTTTAGGTAATAATTAAGAAAATATATTTTTAGATTTTATTTATTTATTTTATTTTCAAACTAATAGTTAATTAAACTAATTACTTAATTAAATTAAAGTAAACTAGCAAATTAAATTACCGAATAAGACTTTAGTATATTCAAATGAGAGCAAGAGTTACCTAGGCAAGGAATCTGAATTGTGACGACTCGGGCTTTTATCGGTTACGAGAAAAATGCTATGGGAACCGAGAATCTACAGATATGAAACTCGAGGAAAACTAATGGATCCCTAATCACTCTCAATGTGCCACCGAAAAGGAAATCCCAGAGATCATGTAAAAACACCGGCTTATTAGTTCACATGTCAGTTCACCAACTATGATTAGTTACCCTAGAAAACAGCTAACCCGTTGGTTTCACTATCTCAATGCACCTAAGTACACGGGGTGGTTTATGAACAGTCTAAAGGACACGGGTAAACAATGAAATTAAGGCAAAAATAGGCAAACCTCCTGTCAGACAATTTAACCAAAAACCATATCAACGTTAACAAACCCGACAACTTATCACCCGTCGGATATTTAAGCTAGTAAGAATATAAACTTCTAATTAAATGTCAAAAATCAGTTTCTATGGTTAATGAGCTCAATAAACCATAAACAAGTTGGAAACACACAGTTAACAATCCTAACATGCAGCCTATAATCGAAAGACATTCAATCAAGTAACATGTGAAACATTCATTCAAGCACAAATCAAAAGTTTTAATTAATCAAAATGCCATAAACAAAACACAAAATCGACAAGTCCAAAACAATCAAGAAAACATCATCACAAGCCTAGATAACTAAAAGAGTTTAGCCAATAATCATGTTCAAGAATGAAACTAAAATATATATAAAAGAGTTCATCGAAAAAGAGTTAATAATAATTGAGCTACGAGCCTGCTAGCTTAACTTAATTGAGGAGCTTGCGTGCTTGCTTGTTAATAATTCCAACTTGAAGAGCTATAGACTTTATTGACCAGCCAACGTGCTTGCTTTGTGTTTACTTTTGGCTTGCGGCACCCAAAGTCCCAAAGAAGATAATAATGATAATAATGTTTTTGCGCGACTGCTGTCTCTGATTTCACGTCCCAAAACCCTCCAATAATCATTAATAAATAGTGTTGTTGACAAAACCCCTAGCCTTAACCTCCAAGAAATATCCCCCGGGCCTCGTTAAAAATCTCAATTCATGTATATCTTATGGGCCTGCCCTTTATCATTTTTTATCTTTTTTTACTAGGTTTGAGTGAACATAACTTCATTATAACCTCAATTATTGATGCCCAGTTATGCCTGCCACAAAAAACCCACGTAAATCAAATATATGCATTCATAACTAATGCAAATAATACTTTTGTTTTATTCTTTTAACAATATCTATATTAAACTAAATAAGGTTAATATATTAACATTAATATTCATAGTTGGTTTAAAGTTTAGTATAAAAAGTAATCCGTTTTGGCTCGTTTTCATTTGAAACCTTTAAACTTTAAATATGAGCCACATGAGTAATATTCAATAAAAGTTTAGCTCAAAAGTACTCCAAATAGTATGGAATATATAATAATAATATGTATATTTTAGACCACATCAATGATCAATGTACTATCATTTTCCTTTTATGCTTCAAAACTCATTTTGAGGAGCATTTTTTAATGTTTTTGGATTTTATACATTTTCAAATGTTTTTTACTTTTATAATTTTTCAAATGTTTTTTTTATTTTTCCAAACCATTCCCCCCCCCCCCCCTAAAATAAAAAAACCATTATAAAAAATATATTAACAAAGAAATGTGACCTGGTGAACGGTTACTCAAAAGTCGGAATCCATAACCTCGGGATCACTCACTTTTCGACCTCCCATGTTCTTAATACAGCTAGCCTCAACAAATACAAAAATATGTTTTTATCAAAAGCTTTAGTAAAAAGATCAGCTTTTTGTTCACCGGTGTGAATTTTGTCAACGGTGATCAACTTCTTTGAAAGTTCGTTTAACGAATCGAAATCACGTTATTTTTAATATACAATGCTTAATGGTGGAAATTACACTAAGAAAAGGGATAAACACTTAGCAACACACACAAAGTTTCACTAATATTCATATAACAAGAAATTGCAAATGATTTGCAAGAACTCTTTTTTAAGATATGACATGATAAGCTCCTATTTATACTAATACTCTATAAGTCATATAAGTTGGGTGTAAGACTTATACGCTATGTATAAGTCTTATACGTTTGACCAAACTTATACGCCACCAACAATATTTAACAATAACAACTCGTTTAACTAGTCCAAGACCTAGCGATAAACAAAATGCTCTAACAGTCTCCCCTTGGATATTGCTTGGTCTTGGTATCTAAGCAGTAGACGTTTAAGCTTCAACAGACCCCCCCCCCTCGGATATTGCTTGGACTAAAACACTAGATCTTCAAGTCATCTCCCCCTATCTTCTTGATAGTCTAACACACTACTCCTTAAGCTTCCAGATTCGACATGTATAACTATTGAATTTTCTGAATTTTCGGATTTGACGGATATATCTTTTTCAACATCAACTTCGTCATATCATTCCTTTTTCTTAACGATCCAATGATATAACTTTGAAGTGTATCTTTTCACATAAAATTTCAACTTTTCAAACCGTTTTCCATCACAATCTTCAAATCAATACTCTCAACAACTTTTGGTATCCTCAAAACATTCTTAACGGTATCGTCTTTTCTTCTGAAGGCTTGTTTCAAAGAATCCTTTGGAATATTAGTTTGGACATTTGAGCGCGTATTTTTGGTTTATGAATTTTGAAATTTTTGTTTTTCTGTTTTCAGAACATCTTGGTTGCCCACATCTGATTTTGGAATGTAAACAAACTTAGAACTATTCTTGTACCAAGAAGATTTCTTAGTCCATTTATGTTTGTCTCTTTAAACAAAGAAATCCTTATTGAGTTGATTTCGGTATTGGATTTCTTTCTTGCTCTCAGATGTCATACCATGAATGAATGCAACCTTATTAACTTGCTCACACTTAACAGTTTGTAGTTCTTGTTTAAGTGCAACATTTTCGTCAATGTAATTGTTTATTGTTTTCTCATTTTGATCAATCTTCTCCAAAAGTGCCTTTTCGGCCTTTTTAAGTTGATCATAAGCTTCCTTAACTCGTTCAATCTCATTTAGTAACGAGTCGGTGTGAGTTTTTAACTTTTGTACTCCTCACATTTTTCACAAGATTTAGCTTCTTCGGATTTATCTTCAACCTTGAACTCCAACAATGATTCCAAAACCAAATCTGCATCATATTTTGAATCACCATTATCATCGAATATTTGAGTGTTTTCAATTTCTGGTAATGACAGTTCTTCAGGTTTTACTCTCTTTTCAGCAATTTTATCATTCTTTTGAAAATACAATTCATGATTCTCTACCTTCTCGATGAACTGAGAGAGATTGTACGGGTTGGGGTCGGATTGAATTGATATAACAAATATACCTCAAACTTAAGGTAATGTCTCAACAAGTGTATCGACCAACCTATCAATGTAATCTAACTCTCGTTTCTCAATCCCGACATGTTTCATTTCATTCACAAGATCGCAATATCTTTTGACTAATCGATCAAATGATTCTCCAGTTATTATATCAAACTTATCAAATTCTTTTTTTAAAACTTGCCTTCTATCTTTCTCAATGCTTCTTCAATGATAAACGAGCTTGAAAATCCCATTTGCTTTATAAATGCTCATGAATCAAGAAAAACTGAATTATAGGTTTATATATTTTGGTGGCGTATAAGTTTTGACAAAAACTTACACAGCGTATAACCCAACGTGTAACCTCTTATACATATACCAGCAACGTGTAATGCTTTATCCGATAGAACAAGTTTATACGGACATGAAGCTAATGCAACCAAATAAGATCAGCAATGGCGGCTTGAGTTATTAACTTAAACGATTACTAATAGCCGCGTAAGATTTCAATTAGCCGTATAATCAAAACTTATGCTGTAACTCGAAACGTTAAATGTCAACTCAATAAGCCATCAAGATTGACCAACTAAAGATATGCAGAGACCCGTAATCGTCAAAACTAATTCCTTCAGCCGTATATATTGAAAGTCCAATTAGCAGCTACAAACTTATAGGTTTGAATTACAAACTTATGCGCAACAACTTGTAATAGTCAACCCAACCGTAACAATTTAACAACTTATACGCTAAAATCAATCAGCGTGTAAACCCACATATATGGCCTCTTTCTATCACATATGCAGCAAAATGTAAACGAAAAAGTCAAACCAATTATCTGTCACAATTGACCACCGTACACATCAAATTATCCAACCGCAACAATTGAGCAGGCACACTCAATCAACGTATAAGTCAATCCGTCAGATACGCGGCTACAAGTAATTGACAATCCACTCAGTCGTTATGTTTCGTTATGTTAAAACTTATACGTACATGGCATAAATCAATCTAGCCACAATATCAATCAAAACTCAGCTACCAGAGAACGTGAACCAAACATGAACCAATGTTAATATTTCAGTCAATATGCGGAGACTTGTAGGTGTGAATGTCAACTCCAAACTATCATGATGTTTGACCAGAACTTATGCGTATATCACATAAAATTATTTCCCATAAACTTATACGGCTACTAGTTCCCATAAAATTATTTCAATCAATACGCGGCAGCTTGTACAGTCAACTTATGCAGCAACCATGTATATCACATCATCCTTAGACGTCCACAAAAACTTAAACGAAGGAAAATAGTTCTTGACTTATACGGATTTTAACACCAAACAAATGAGCTTGAACGGCTGTTCAAAATACAATTTCTTGAATTTGATTAACAACTTGAATTATATGAAATTACTCTTGCAGAGATTATCAATCGATGTAGACGAACAAAAATCTGAGTTGAATTCGATTTTTAACCGTAAACAAGTGAGTAATTACAAAAATTGTGATCGGTATAAAACTTTGACTTTGTAATCTTGAAATATTCAAACCGAAACGAGTTGATGTGTTCAATCCAGTAGTAAACACGAACCTCATGCTTTGATACCATTTGAAAGTTAGTTTGACGGATCGAAATCACGTTATGTTTACTGTACGATGCTTAATGGCTGAAACACTAATAAAAGGGATAAACACATAGCAACTCACACAAAGATTCACTAATATTCATATAACAAGAAATTAGAAGTGATTTGCAAGAACGCTTTTTAAGATATGACAAGATAAGCTCCTATTTATACTAGTACTCTATAGGTCGTATAAGTTGGGTGTAAGACTTATACGCTACGTATAAGTCTTATATGTTTGACCAAACTTATACGCCACTAACAATATTTACAATAACAACTCGTTTTACAAATCCAAAACCTAGCGATAGACAAAATGCTCTAACATTCTTCTCTTAGCAATCACGGATGAAGTGATACCGTATGTCAATATTTTTGTTTTAGAGTGACTTACCGGGTTCTTAGTTATGGATATAGCAGCAGTGTTATCTACAAAAATAGGAGTAGTAAGAAATTTCAAACCGTAGTTGCGCATCTGTTGTTGTATCCATAAAACCTGAGAACAGCAACTAGAAGCAGCCACTTGCTCAGCTTCACAGGTAGATAGCGATATAGTCGTCTGCTTCTTACACTGCCATGTCACCAACCTGTTACCAAAGAATTGACAACTGGTTCTATGGTCAGAATCAGAATATGTTCTCAGCTCAAATACATTGTCTCGAGGATACCAAAGACCGACCCCTGGACACCCCTTTAGATACCGAAGTATCCGCTTCACTAACGATAAGTGAGAGACCTTGGGATTGGATTGATATCGTGCGCACAAACAAGTAGGATACATGATGTTTGGCCTTGAAGCTATGAGATACATGAGGGAACCGATCATGGAACGGTAGAGTTTTTTGTCAACCTTCTCCCCGGTGGGATCAGGACCAATTCCTTGATTAAGCAGGATAGGAGAGCTGATCGGCGTTAAGCCAGCCATATTGAATTTCTCGAGAATATCTTTAACATATTTTGTCTAGTGAATAATGATACCATCAGACATCTATCGATTTGCAAACCCAAGAAAAACTTCAATTCTCCCATAGCGCTCATCTAAAACTTCGACTTCATAACTTCCTCAAATTCTTTGCACAGAACATCGTTTGTCGAACAAAAATGATATCAACGTAGACCTGGACTATCAGCAAATGACCATCTACTTCCTTCATGAAGAGTGTACAATCAACGGTGCCACGAACAAAGCTATTGTTCAACAGGTGTTGAGACAACATGTCATACCAAGATCTCGAGTCTTGTTGTAATTTGTAAAGAGCTTTGTCGAGCAAGTACACCATGTCTTTGTGAATCGGATCGACGAACCCCGGTGGTTGTCCCACATAGACTTCTTCACCCAATTTTCCGTTAAGGAAAGAAGACTTTACATCTAACTGATAAACCTTGAATCCTTTCCAAGATGCAAATGCTAAGAAAATCATGATTGCTTCAAGTCTAGCAACGGGAGCATAGACTTCGTTGTAATCGATTCCTTCCCTTTGATTGAAACCAAGAACCACCAATCGAGCTTTGTTTCTGAAAATTATACCATTTCGTCCCTTTTGCACTTGAAAACCCACTTGGCATTAACACAACGCTTGTCATCAGGTAGGTCAACAAGTTTCCATACCCCAAACTTTTCAAATTGTAACAATTCTTCTTACATCGCATTGACCCAACTTTCTTCTGTCGACGCTTGTTTGTAAATCTTCGGTTCAATTTGTGAAATAAAACATTTGAACGAGAACCGGTTTTGAAGAGGAGCAACTTGAGTATAGTAACAGCTGAGACTCTGGTCTATTTGATTTCGAGTTCGTACTCCAGTATTAAGATCACCAATAATATTCTCTTTCGGGTGATATGATAATGTTCAAGGCATAACTTCATTTGGAACCACCACATCAGTTGGAAGATTCGTGGTATTCTCTTCACTAACCATTTCATCCGATATCACTTCATCATAATTAGGTGTCGGTTGTACCAAGGACTCAATCACATCATCGTGATCTTCACCATCATCATCAAAGGAGGGTGTAGCCGGCGTATAATCAGCAGGTTCATCAACATCAGGTGCCTGATCATCATTAAAGATTGGAACATCTTGTGCTGTATTTTCTTCATGAAACCCTTACCCAAATATTGTTAAAATAACAGAGGGGTCATTTCCTCAGTAATTTCCTCTTCAGGAAATGAGAAAAGAACTCCACATGCTGTCATAGTCAAACATCCATGAATCTCCCTTTCGTTGAATTGGAGTAGCATACCTTTGACAATCAACATTTTGCACTTGCACAATCCGGTTAATGCTAGGTAAGAATACACGTCATAATGGACTAGCATAACCCACAAAGTATCCCTCCACAGACTTAGCACTAAATTTACCATTAGGATCAAGAACAGTATATTGTGATCCAAATGCCTCAAGCCACTTCAAGTTCGGCTTTTATCAATTAAGCAACTTGAAACAAGTTTTACCAAACTTCTTTATCGTTAGAACACGGTTGAGAGTATAACAAGCCGAGGAAATTGCTTCTGACCAAAAGCTAATGGGTAGTTTCGAATAGGCCAACATAGCTCTTGCTGTTTCAATCAAAGTCCTATTATTTTGTTCAGCAACTTCATTTTGTTGTGGCGTGTACGGAGCACTAAATTCATGAAGAATACCACACTCATCATAGTATTGAAGCATTTTGGTTGTTCCTAAAATCGGTACCATTGTCGCTTCTGATTCTTCGGATCGACAGATTATATAACATCTCAGGCTTCTTGAATATGATCATTAAGTTGTCGAAGGTCTCATCTTTCGACTCAAGAAAAATCACCCACGAGAAGAGTGAGTAATCATCAGTGACCACCAAACAGTAAAGTTCCCTAGTGATACTTTTAACATTCATGGGACAAAGCAAATCCATATGTGCCCTCTCAAAAGGTAAGTTGATAGAATTAAGAGACTTTGTCTGGTGAGACTTCTTCTTTTGTTTACCCTTCTAACAACTCAAGCAATCGGTACTCAAATGGAAAACCTTGACGTTTACCCCTTCAACCAATTGGTTATGAACCATATAGCTCATCTTGCAAACATTGATGTGACCCATTCGACGATGCCATAACATAGATTCCTTTTCAGATGCCTTGTTGTCAAAACACTGAAGAGTGCCTTGAGTCGATGATGCAACACTCATATTAAGAACATAAAGATCATTTTCCCTTTGTGCTTCCATTAATACCCATTATCTGGTATTTTGTATCCAGGCTTCAGAATCAAACAATCTTGACTTGTTAAGTGAGTTGAAAAGCCTTTGTCACAAATGCGGGAGATACTTAGCAAGTTATTCTTCAACTCAGTAATGTAGTTCACATTCTCGAACATCACCTTCTCGTTCGATAAAGTACCGTCACCACAATCTGTCCTCCTTGATTTCAAGCAAACCCCACATATCCTCCTCGAATAGATTTAACATTCTTTAGCAAATTAAGATTTCATGTCATGTGTAAAGAGGCTCAACTATCCATAATCCAACGTGAGTCATTGGATCTTGAAAGCCCCTACAAAAGTAAGTGATTAGTGAAACAAGGAAACCCAAGCCTTCTTGGTCTTGGGTTGTTTCAATTTCTCATAGAAACAATCATCAAAAATATCATCCTCATAGCCAAATAGTGATTCAACTGATGAGCATGATTTAAACAAATTAAAATTAGAATGCTCAGATTATAAAGACTCAACTCCTTTGTCTTTATCAATTTTAGAAGACTCAACTTCATTTTCAGTGGTTGAATTAGCAGGATTATCTTTGATTTTACCATTAACCACCCAGTTCTGTCCAACATAACTTGTCTTCTTATAAAAACCATCATTTTTTTTTAACATTTGAAAACTCACCGACTTCAAAAATCTTTTTGACAAGTTCTTTCTCCACACCCCTTTTTAAAATCATAATGGGTGGAGATGTCGGTCTCACAAATGGAACTTTCACATGTGGTTTTTTGTTCACCACATTCCTATTCTCTTGAGATTGAGAGAATTGATTTGGGCATGAGTAGAACAAATGTCCTTCCTCGTGGCAACAAAAACATTTCCTCCTATCAACAAATTTGATAACAAGATGAACTTGATTCACTTCTCTCTCTCTCTCTCTCTCTCAGCCTTGAGTCTGTAAAACTCATTATTAGATTACATTCTAAAGATAGCCTCTTTTTCTTCCTCATAGGTCTCACGTTTAACAAAAGCAATCTTTCGAAAACCAACATTCGGTTTTACAGATTATTTATTTCCCACATTGAACCCAATTCCTTTTCTTTTGTAGTAAAACCTAGTTTTAGCAAATTTAAAGTTCTGATTACCAGTTTTAGTACATGATTACTAGATTTATCACTAGTTTGAGTTTCAGATTTTATCTCAGAAAACACAAATTCAGCAGCTTTCTTACCCGCTTCGCTCTCACATTCAGAGTTGTTGAAAGACTTAATAGGTTGCTCATCACATGAAAGTGATGATGAAATATCATGATATGGAGAACCAGTCACC
>NW_027501888.1:0-53843 GCF_021521415.1 Bidens hawaiensis | reverse complement strand
ATTGAAGGTTTGAAGAAAAATGTATTTCGATGAAAAAGTGAAAAACACCCAACTTCAAGTTGAAGTTGAGTTTCTTAAGAACTTGGTTGCCACTGGTAATATCTATGGAAAGTTGGAGAAAATAAAGCCTGAAGACAAGTATAAAGTTGTACCACCACCCTTTCAATGATAGTTACTCCATGAAAGTTGACAAAGAAAATAGGGAAGCATTTCTAAGTCAATTCAAAACTGTGCTTCATGATAAAAAAAATTATGGAGAATTATGAAAAGGTTGTGGTGAATGATGATAAAGAGTTTTTGATAAAGGTTGATAACTCAATAGATAGCAAGAATGATGATGAGACTCAAAGTCAAAAGAAAGAACATGAGTCAATTGAGTCAAGTGAAGAAGATTTAAGCAGTCAAGAGAGTAAAAACTCTTGTTGCTGCAGCTACAAATCTACTAATTAGATGAAGAAGAGGACTAAAAACAAGAATCCATCAAAGGAATTGCAAAAGTTGCCTCCAATGACACCAAAAATGAAGAAACATCATGAACAAATGAGAATAGAGCATAAGCCTTTTTGACATTTGTGCAGGATATCAAAGAAAGAAGAGTAGTGCAGGCACTCATACAAGCAGAAGTCCTCAAAAGAAACCAAGTATCACAATAAACAAGAAGCATGAATAAACAAAAAGAGAAACTGAGTATCCACCTATTTACCCAGTATTCTCTAATCATGAATTGTTTGTTATTGGAGATGTTGAGTATTTTGCAAGAAGGTATGTGAGCCCAAAGAAGGAAAGAGAGGTAAATGACATATGTGTGAAGCTTGAAAAGGTTATATTTGTCAAGGGGTTTGATGACATAATCACTTAAAAGATTGATGTTTTCCAATCTCAGTTGATTTTGGAAAACCATTTACTCATATGAAAACCATTGGTGTGGATCCCCCAAGACTAGTGAGAGATTTAAGAAGGGAAACTCTTTGATTGAACACAATGGAAAGGTATGGTGCAGAATGTGTGATGTGTATGGTCATCACACAGATTCATGCTAAGAAAGAATTATACCAGAAACTTTCAATGTTCCAAACTCCACACTGTTTGGTCAAGACTTTGGTTTGTACAAGAAAAGGTGTGAAGAGTATTTGAAGAAAGGAATGCAAGTTGATGATGGAACAAGTAAAGGAAAGAAGTAATATGATGTTGTGATTGAGAAGAAAGAGAAGTTGGACAAGAAACCATCAATAAAGTCTCAAAGTTCGAAAAAGTCCTTTTACTTTGCAGATTCATTACCATCTGATAAGAAAAGACAAATCAAGAGGAAGGTTTTCAAAAGAAAATAAGGAAAAGAACTAAATTATGATGAAAAGCTCCGTTTGAAAAGTGGTTATGAACTAACAGGGTTCCTTTGGAAGCCCAAAAATGAGTCTCCAAATGTGATTCTTAGAATGGAAACGTTTATTCAAGAATGCACAAGTGTTGTTCCTTACTATGGAAAACACTTTGAGACTGGTTATGAGACTGATGACTCATGTGAATTGGTCTATGAAGATCCCAGACCAACTCCAACTACTGTTGTTGTTTTTGATGATTTACAAGCTAGTTTGGCTTATGATTCATCACAAAACTAATTAACTTCGTTTTAGCTGTGCAGGAACAATCCACATAGATCAATGGGGTATGGTATATGGATAGTGGATGTTTCAAGCACATTACTTGTGATAAGAGATCACTTGTCAACTATGAAAAGAAGTTTGAAGGCCCAGTTGCTTTTGACAATGATGAAAATGCAGGGAAAATGGGAAAGTCCCATTCGATAATGTATTTCATGTTGATGGTGTAAAAACTCGGACTTTCCAAAAAATTTAAAACCCGACCTATTTCCATGTTCGGGTTATTTTGGATAAAAACATCACGTTTATCGAGATATTTAATTTTTATAATATTATTTTTAATTATTTATTTAATACATAATTATAGCTTTCAAGTTATAACAAAAGTTACCCTAAACTAAGGTTTTACCCAAATTTGTCCCCACCTTCGATCTTTAGAGACTAGAGTGCAATTTACATTCATATCACCCATTTACCCAGGATCCGACCCAATCCATACCCGTTTAATGAAACATGTTTACAATTATGATTACTTGGACCTCAATTCTCATTGTGTATATGGAAATTGAATCAAAATCACGTTGTATATGCCTAATGCGGTCTACTCGACAATCTAATTATGCTAAATCAATCAAACGGATCCGTTCTTCCAATTATACTAGCCGACCGTATCACGAACTCATTATAGATGTAATTGTTTATATAAATTCAATTAAACTTGTAGCTAGTATCCTTACATCATCGTCGTCCTTAACCCTCTATCTAATAGATTTATATTAACCGCTTGTGTGTTCGTTTGTCAATAAACACTGCTGGTACCGTCTGCTTTAATTAATCATCATATGATCAGTATAGATGGTAATTAAATGCTTTATTTTGCTCGCCGGGTTCAAATTGACAGATGCCCTAACATTAATTGGCTAAACATAATCCGGTTTAATCAAATAACATTTCTAGTGTTCTTGATGAATATTGGAACTGCTTTAGTCTAGTTTCATATTTTCAGTATCATCAACTAAGCAATTGGGCACCCAGCTCAGTTTGCGTGGGTGCAAAGGTGTTGTCTGTTGGGTCAGGTGGCTGGGGGCGCGGGTTCGAACCCCTCCAGCCCGTTTCCTTTTTTTTTTTATATATTTATCCAATTAAACATATATATTAATGTAATTAATCAAATAAATTATATCAATGTTTAACAACTTATAATTAATTTGTGCAATTATAAAACCGACATCCTAACTTGTAAGGCCCCGTTACCGGTGCCCTACATTTGGTGTTGGATTTACTCATAAACGCAGTTCTAAATATCAGGGTTAATTAAAACATTCGCGGAATAATAAAACTTCAATCATAATATATTACATAACCTTCAAATCTTGTCATATAAAACATTCATGGTCATTTAAAACAAAACATAGTCTTTAAAACATCACAACATTTCTTCGAGATGCCAGTATCTTCGGTCCATGCCACGTGTCTTCAATCACGCGATCTGCCTTAACATACTTGCCTGTGTGCATACTAAAAGTCAGCTACGCTGAGTGAGTTCTAGTTAATCACGTAACTTACTTTACATACACATATACGTGCCCGAAGGTACGCATTAAATACTTAACCTGTCCATCATTCTTTCATATACATTCATAACTAACCTTACATTATAAAGAGCATTCGCCCTACATACCTCGGATATTATTAGGGTCCGGTACCCTCCATCCTCGGATATTATTAGGGTCCGGTCTCCCTTCATTCTCGGATATTATTAGGGTCCGGTACCCTCCATCCTCGGATATTATTAGGGTCTGGTACCCTCCATCCTCGGATATTATTAGGGTCCGGTCACCCTTCATCCTCGGATATTGTTAGGGTCCGGTACCCTTTCTTCCATACCTTTATAACATACTTTTCTGTATACATAATCGTAAGTTTCATACATACATCATTCATTCTTCATCTTACAATATCCATATAACATCAACCATTTCCTGGCAATACATGCAATTCCGAAGATCGTTCATGTACCGACAAGAAATCATTCATACATTTCACGTAATACATATATGGCATACACTTATCACTTAGGATAAGTGTATTAACTAATCACATCGAGTATGCACACAACCCCGAAAACATAACAAGGAATGGGGCTAGAAACTCACCTGAATGCGGTTACGTTCACCGTTAATAGTTATTCATTTCTTGAGCTGTGCACGGCTAACTGTATAATATTTACATGTATCAATTAACTATACTACTCATATTGCATTTCTATCTTTATATATAAACCGCAACGAACGGGGGTACGGGGGCAGCGCCCTTGGCAGCGGGGTCTAGGGGCGGCAGCCCCTAGCAGGGTCCAAGGGGCAGAGCCCCTGGCTGGGGTCGAGCTGCCATGTCAGCTTGGAAAAATTTTATTTCCATTAACTGTCTAACACATTTTCCATTAGGATTTTAAATCATTACTTTATTCGCTAACTCAAAAGTTAAGGGCTTAATTGTAATTAAATCAATCTTTTCTAAGTCCAGGGACTGTTCTTGTCATTTTTTAAACTTCTAATTCGTTACTGGTTCTTAACGAACTGGCTTATCCTAGCGAACTGGTTCTTGTAACGAATTGAACCCTTTAATGAACTGGACTCCTTAACGAATTAGTCCATGGCGAAACAGTCGATATAACGAATTAGTCCATCTAATTCGTTATCTCTTTTAACGAACTGGCTATAACGAATCCGGGGTGATTCGTCATCCTTTCCCCTTAACGAATTGAACACGAACTGTAGCTAGTTCGTTATGTTCCCATAGACGAGTCAGCTAGCGAATCACTTTTAATTCGCTAAATTTCCGTTAGCGAACTAGGGTTAGGTCAGAGAATGTCAGAAACATTCTCTGACATTCCCTTCCTCGTACACGCCGCCTTTCCGGCGCCGCCGCCAGAAAGCCGCTGGAAAACCGCGGATTCGTCGGAAAAACAAGTTTTAACTCGTTTTTCACCGTTTTTCGTCCCGTTCGATCCAGATCTGAGCTAGGGTGACCCCTAAGCTCATCATAGGTTCGGTTTACACCCGATTCCACCCGGATCTGGTGACTTAAACGGTTTAACGGTGTCGGCTCGTCGTTTCGCAACTAGATCTAACAGGTTTAACATCATACAATATCATACTATCATTACCTTGAATCGGGATCAGCTTCCTTGGTGATTTCGGCTTAGAGAGAGAGAGAGAGCAAGATGAGAGAGAGCTAAGTGTGTGTTTTGGTGGTGTATGGAATATGTGTGAAATGAATGATTAATGGGTGATTAAAGGTTTATATATTTAGGGATCATGGGCTCAAGCCCATAGACTCTCCTTCTTTCTTTAATAACTCAAGTCCATAACCCATACCCATTTACCCAACACTAGCCCAACTCATATTCTATTTATCTAAACCGATAACGGCCCACTATAAAATAGACGAAATTTACTTTATTATTATAGCCGAAAGTAGGATGTTACATAACTAATTTCGTTTCCAAATATTGGTTAAATATTATATATATATATATATATTAGTATTAAAATTTATAAAGGTTTATTATAAGATTTAAAAAGATTGTTTATTTAAAAATACATAATTAAAATGTATATTATTATGTATATTTATAAAAAAATGTATTTTATATATTTAAATGATTTAATTAACCTTCTCTACTTATAAACATGTGATTTTATATAATAATTTATAATATTAAATATATGTTATATACTTAAGATCTATAAAAAAAAATACATGTTATATATTGATTAATTAGTTAACTTATTTTTTATACAAAGATGTATTTTATAATCTTTTTACATTTATACATAATATTACCTACTTAAATTTAATAAAACTTGAAGATCTATAAATAAGTTTAAATGATATATAACTTAATAAAATAATATTAATCATCTAAATCTCGAATCCTTCCATATCCGTCAAATTCGTATATTTATTTCCACATTCAATTTCTTTATTAAGACATATCATCAACGTGTGAATCACCGCCTTCATTCTTATTATTTTATTACCTACGTTTGCTCGTCTGATAAGGTGAGTATTTCACTCCCCTCTTTTTAACTCATTTTACTGTTTTGGGGACATATGTGTAACTAGCCATTTCTATATTGTATAGTATTCAAACCGCAACTGTTTATCCTTGTGTGTTTATCAGTTTGTCTAACTTGATATTTGCTTACTTGCTTTATTTGAATGCATTTTGGTGAGGTTCCTCATTATAGTATATCATATGACTATCTTTGGCAACCGATGTACCTTTTTATAGCAACGGCTTAGCCCTTGCTTGGTAACCAACGCCCATTTATATGGAATTGGTTGAGCCATTTCTTTATGGTTTGTTTGATTGTTATGTGCTATGGCTTAACTGTATATCTCACAGGAACAGTTTGCACTTTTACTTATTATTATTATTATTATTATTATTATTATTATTATAGTGTCTTAAATCTGGTGTTATACTCACTCAACCTAGTGTTGACAAAACTATTGTATTTTTAACGCATATGCAGGTTATCGTGTGACGTGATTAATAAGACTGTTTGAAGAAACTTAGGATGCATGTTAGAGAAGAAGATACAAGAATTTTAATTTTGGATGTTTATTTTACTTGTTTATTTAGGAGTTGATGTACTTGACTATTTAATAAAAATTTAATAAATATTGACACTTCAGCTCACGCCCCGGCATTTCCGCCGTAGGTTGGGGTATGACAGATGGTCTCCAATATAACCTTTTGAGCATACCTCAAATGTGTGATAAAGGTTATAAGGTTGGTTTTGATGAATCTCATTTCTTTATACTGAAACCAGAGTTTATGATTCCACTAGATATGATAATGATGATGACACCAAGAAATTGCAATTTGTATGAATTAAGGATGAAAGATGCTATTTCTAGAGGTGGAACCTGCTTTGTGTCTAAAGCATCTGAGAATGAAACCAAACAATGGCACATAAAGTTATGACATGTGAATTTGAAGAATACGAACAAACTTGTGAAAGGTGAACATGTCATTAGTTTACCTACAAGAGAGTTCAAGCTTGAAGATAATTGTGTTGCCAAAAGGGAAAACAACACAAATCATCTCACAAAGAAAAATTGATTAACTTCATTGAAAAAGTGCTTGAAATGCTTCACATGGATCTCTTTGGTTCTTTAAGTGTTCTAAGTATTGGCAAAAAGAAGTATTGTTTGGTGATTATAGATGATTACTCAAGGTTTACTTGGATGTATTTCCTAATTCCAGGGAGGAAGCTGCAGAATTGATTAAAAGTTGCGTGACAAGAATTGAGAATCAACTTGATGCAAGGGTGAAGGTGATGAGAAGTGACAATGGTTCTGAGGTCAAAAATGGAGTGATGACTTGCCTAGCTAAAGGAGTATTTCAACAATTCAGTGTTCCAAGAACTCCTAAACAAAATGGGTTGCTGAAAGAAGAAATTGAGCCCTTATTGTAGCTGCAAGAACAATGCTAGCATATGCTTATCTACCTGTATCAATTTGGGCATAAGCTATCAATACTGCTTGTTATGTTCAGAATAGAGTCCTTCTCAATAAAAGAAAAAACAAGACTCCTTATGAGATTTTGTTCAAAAGAAAGCCCTACTGTAACACCCCGTAACCGCAGCGGAAACGTACACGGGATGCAACAGACACATCTGATATCAACAGCATTGCTTATAAAGAAAACACCACTACATTAATTTAAACGAATTACATTGTTTCCGAGTTTCGTTACTATCTAGGTGTTATCACATAAGTTTTACCGATAGTACATTAACATATTTAATGCAAAATATAGATCCTTAATCTTCCACAAATAGCACACATCATCAAGCACGTATCACTCATTCCAATTTGGGGGTACCTAGAAAGCATGGAAAGAAAAACGGGACAACTACGAATAGTTGGTGAGTTTCACAGATTTAAAGAAACATTGACAATTTATTATAATAAATCATATATTAGCGATGTAATTATGCTGAGCCTACAAGTGAAAACTCTGTTAATCCAGAAACACATTTAATAACCTCTGGGGACACTGTTAACCCAGAAATACATTCAATAACCTCTGGGGACACTGTTAACCCAGAAATACATTTAATAGCCTCTGGGGACACTGTTAACCCAGAAATACATTTAATAACCTCTGGGGACACTGTTAACCCAGAACACTGTTTCGGGCCTAACAATATTAGCAACTAAGACAATTGCCATCTTAATACACTACCGTACGATTCCCGTACAATAAACATTATATAATACATTCATTTCCATGCATCGGCATGTACTTAAACACTTTGATAAAAACATGCTTTCCGCCCCGGGAAAATATTTAAAACAGTTCGATAAAAAAGAGGCTCGTGAAACTCACCTTTTTGGTGAGCAGAGATATAATACTGGCACGGCTACCTGTCCGGATCTGTAATACGATCCCTAAGTCGTTACTACACAATTTCTATTAATATAACTTAAATTCGTGTTAACCGGTACGTCCGGGGACACTGTTAACCCAGTACCGTACACGATCCGGGGACAATGTTAACCCCGACACACTTCTCAGGACTTAGATTGTGATATCACTTAGAGTTCTTTAGTCAAAACTACCATTAGTTTGTTTTCTCGTTTTGCGTGCCTAGCACGGTTATTCGTCTTTATGTTTTCAAAAATGAGTTTGGCCACATACGACCCGAAAATAGTTGTTATTGATATTTTAGTTAAAGTGGTGAAATTAGAGCTCGGTTTAGACACCCCGTTTGGCCGCGGGGCCCGTTTCCGTCTTTAATATACCGGAAACGACTAAATCGGGTAAAATTACTCAAATCATCCGAATTACTTTCGGATGATTTATTTTTACTTGATTTAATCAGTTTCATGAAAATAGTCCATTTTTAGGGTTATTTATACACCAGTCAGCTCGCTTAGGCGAACTTTGCCGGTTTACGCGTTTTAAGCTTTAAAAGTTTGTTTTTAAGTTCTATTTAGCACAAATAATTATCCGTTTAGTCTCGGATCTTGAAATTTTGCACAAATCAGTTCTTGACAGTAAGGAATTTTATAAAAATATTTCCAGAATTAATTTTTATATTTAACATTTATTTATCTATTTTTAAACATCATTTAAGCACAAAATATGTCGAAAATACCAAACGACCTTAGAAAAATCCCAAATTTTTCTGGGATGACTCTTGCCATCCACATAGTTCCCAGTAATTTTTACAGAACCAAAAACTCATTTTTCATGCCATTTTCACCAAAACCGAGCTAGAAAACCCTAGATCTCGTTTTACCGAAAAGCCTACTTAGACTTCTCCAATGGACCTGAAATTTTGTGTGTGACTTTTATATGTTATAAAAAACTTATCTGAATCTTTCCAGAATTTTTCATGATGTTTAGCTATTTTTCACCATTTTTAGCCAAAACCAAGCATTAAATTCACCAAATATTCATCCTTTATCCAAAAATTACCAAAATTTCACAGATCTCATATTTTCATGTGTAGATCATCTCTGTGAAATTTCATGACTCAACTCTAAGTCTACCACAATCTGTCCAAATCTTACAAATCATACGAAAAACCGAACTACCTTGTGTTTCTAGCTTTAGATCGCAAAGATCTTGCTTTCTAGTCTTTGCTAGCAACTAGATACAACACCTACAAGCACAACAACACCACACCAAGCAAGTTATACCCACAATCAAGCCATTTCTTTCATGGTTTCGGTTAAGACATCAAAACTAAGATTTTAACCGTAAAAATTCGTTTTTGACTCTTGTAACTCCTTTCTTGGACCAAGATCCCTTGTATAACTTGTATACATCACTTGATCATGCAAGAATCGGTTTCATCTCGGGTTTTCACCCATTTTTCACTTGAAACCTCATTTTCTTGTAAATGACTCGAGAAAAGACGATGAACACGACTATAATCCGATCTTTACCTCGGTTTCTTGGTATAAATCAAAGGAGGTTGGATGAATGTGGAAAGGGTTGAGAGGATTTGGAGAGTTGGAATGTAGAAAAAAAGAAAATGAAGTGTGTGTGTGTGTACCCTTGGACCGATCGGTCCATGTATGTGTGGGGGGGGGCCCACATCTCAAACCATGGCCACACATTTGGATTGTGTAATCCGGATAATGTTGTGGATAATCTGGTTCAGTTCGTTTTTCGGTTAAACACTTAATTCGGCTTAAAACGAGGCTAAAACGGTCGTTTTTCGGCTTAAAAATAACATTTATATAAAACCGATTTGAAATCTTTAAAAAACTTAAACCATGACATTTATTGACTCAACACATCATATTGTCGGTCATTGTGCATCTTTTTTGGCTTGATCGATCGTCTTTTGCTTGGTTTGATGTTAAAGGTTTCGTTTAACGTACCGACGTACTAATAAATCGAAATCCTTTTTCTGTGCTATAATTCACTTATCCCGAAGCCTTAATACTTCGTACACATCACTAAACATTATATATTTCATCTATAATGTAATCCCTGATTCGTTCGGGTCTCAATAATCGTTCATCGATTAATCGTAATTTCAATACGACTAGCTGTATATTCGAGTATAATTCGAACTGTGAATCTTATATACTCGTATAAACACATTATAATTCATATATTCAGTATTGAATAACACGTAAATAGTATATTCCGGCTAGGGTATACCTGAATTTGCCGGAATCGTTACATTCTCCCCCCGTTACAAAAATTTCGTCCTCGAAATTTTACGCATCAACTACTTCCTTTTGCGGAAATAGGTGGGGATATTTCTTCCGAAATTCGTCCTTTCGTTCCCATGTATATTCTGGGCCTCGTAGCGAGTTCCATCTAACTTTGACCAACGAGATTTTATTGTGTCTAAGTTGTTTGATTTTCCCGTCTACTATTTCTATGGGCTCCTCTACAATGTTGAGCTTTTCATTTATTTGGACACCCTCTAAAGGTAACATCGATGTCTCATCCGACAGACACCTTTTCAAGTTCGACACGTGAAACACGTTGTGAACTGCACTCAGTTCATCAGGCAGTTCTAATCGGTATGCTACAGGACCGATTTTTGTAGTAATGTCGAATTGTCCAATGTATCTAGGGGCTAACTTCCCCGCCTTTCCAAATCTGACTACTCCTTTCCAAGGTGATACTTTCAAATACACTTTATCACCTTTCTCAAATGATAACGGTTTTCTACGGGTATCGGCATAACTCTTCTGCCGATCCCGTGCGGCCTTCAGATTGTTCTTAATTTCAAGGATTTTGCTGGTCGTTTCCTGGACCAGATCTGATCTAATAACCCGTGTGTCGCCCACTTCAGTCCAGCAGAGTGGTGATCGGCACTTCCGTCCATACAATGCTTCGTAAGGTGCTGCCTTTATACTGCTATGGTAACTGTTATTATAGAAAAATTCAACAAGTGGGAGATGTTGATCCCAATTTCCCTTAAAATCCAGTACGCATGCACGAAGCAAATCCTCCAGGGTTTGAATGGTTCTCTCAGACTGACCATCGGTCTGAGGGTGGTAAGCTGTGCTTAGATTAATACGCGTTCCCAGCGCTTTTTGTACAGCTTGCCAAAGATTGGAGGTGAAATGGCTATCTCGGTCGGAGATGATTGAGATGGGTATCCCATGACGAGACACAATTTCCTTTATATAAATCTGCGCAAGTCTCTCGGTGTTATAATTATTTCTAATCGGAATAAAATGTGCCGATTTGGTTAATCGATCCACGACTACCCAAATTGCATCATGTCATCGGGACGTCTTGGGGAGATGTGTCACAAAATCCATCGTGACCTGCTCCCACTTCCATTCAGGAATTTCCGGTTGTTGTAACATTCCCGAAGGTTTCTGGTGCTCCGCCTTAACCCTCGCACAAGTCGTACACTTGCCGACGTATGTGGCTATATCCTTTTTCATACCCGGCCACCAGTAGAACTCCTTCACATCCTTGTACATCTTATCCTATCCCGGATGTATGGAATATTTTGATTTATGCGCTTCGTCCATGATTAATTCACGAAGGTCATGGAGGGTCGGGATCCAAATCCGATTTTTGAAATAGAGAATTTCGTCCACGCGCTGTTCGAAATTCTTCTCGTTACCGTAAAGTCCTTCTTTTTCCATTTGTTCCTCTTTCAACGCCTCGCGTTGAGCGACTCGAATTAAATCCGAAAGGTTCGACTGGACTATCATCCCCAACGCTCGCACTCGCAATGGTTTAACCCGATCCTTCCTACTCAGGGCATCGGCTACGACGTTAGCTTTGCCGGGGTGGCAACGGATGTCACAGTCATAGTCGCTTAATAACTCGACCCATCTTCGTTGCCTCATATTCAGTTCTTTCTGATCGAATATGTGTTGCAAACTTTTATGATCGGTGAAGATGGTGCACTTTGTGCCGTAGAGATAATGTCTCCAGATTTTAAGTGCAAAGATAACTGCTCCCAGTTCTAAGTCATGAGTAGTGTAATTTTTCTCGTATATTTTTAACTGTCGAGAAGCATAGGCTATGACCTTATTATTTTGCATCAACACGCATCCTAACCCTCTCCGGGATGCGTCACAATACACGACAAAACCATCGTCTCCGTCGGGGAGACTTAAGATCGGCGCTTGGCACAATCTTTGTTTTAGCGTTTGAAACGCCGTTTCCTGCTCTTCACCCCATTCATACTTTCGATCTTTTTGGGTCAGAAGGGTTAAAGGTTGGGCGATGCTGGAAAAGTTCTCTATAAATGGACGATAATATCCAGCTAGGCCTAAGAATTGGCGGATTTCCTTTGGCGATTTCGGCGCTTGCCAATTCTTAACTGCTTCAACCTTACTTGGATCAACGTGTATTCCTTGATGGTTTATAACGTGACCAAGGAATTGCACTTCTTGTAACCAAAAGTTACACTTGGAGAATTTTGCATACAACTTCTCCTGATTTAGAAGCTCTAAAATTAATCTTAAGTGTTGTTCGTGCTCTTCTTTACTCTTCGAGTATATCAAAATATCGTCAATAAACACGATGACGAATTTATCGAGGTAGGGATTACAGACTCGATTCATGAGATCCATGAACACTGCTGGCGCATTTGTTAGCCCGAAAGGCATAACTAAGAACTCGTAATGGCCGTAGCGAGTCCGGAATGCGGTTTTTGGGATATCCTCCTCCTGAATTCTAACCTGATGGTATCCCGATCTAAGATCAATTTTTGAGAAATAGCTCGCACCTTGCAGTTGGTCGAACAGGTCATCAATTCGGGGGAAAGGATACCTATTTTTGATTGTCAACTTGTTCAGCTCCCTGTAATCTATGCACATTCTAAGGCTTCCGTCCTTCTTTTTCACGAATAGTACCGGTGCACCCCACGGGGAATAACTAGGACGTATAAATCCTTTATCCAACAATTCCTGCAATTGGTTGGATAATTCTTGCATCTCGGATGGTGCAAGTCGGTAGGGCGCCTTAGCAACAGGGCCAGCTTGAGGTAATAAGTCGATTCTGAATTCGACCTGTCGGGTTGGCGGTAATCCAGGAAGTTCCTCTGGGAAGACATGTGGAAATTCGCGTACCACTGGAATATCATCCACCAGTTTCTCCTCAGAATCAGTGGCCGTCAAGCTTGCTAGATACGCCACGCATCCTTGGCGTATGTATTTTAACACCTTGAGGTGGGATATAAATGGTATCATGGTGCCTGACTTTTCTCCTTGCACTAATATCTCTTCGTCATCCGACACCCGGATCTTGACGATTTTCTTTTCACAGTTTATTTCTACTTTGTTACGTGCTAACCAATCCATTCCCACTATCACGTCAAAACTACCCAATTCTACCGGTAACAAGTCAATCGGAAGGGATTGATCGTTCAGAATAAAAGGGCAATTCCGAAATATCTGATTAACTATCATGGTTTTACCGTTAGCTACTTCTACAGTATAAGGTTCTATGGTTTCACTAATCGGAAGGTTTGCTATTGATAGAAACTTGACAGAGACAAAACTTCTATCGGCGCCTGTATCAAATAATACAGAAGCGTAATGATCAGAGACGAGGAATGTACATGTCACTACGCTGGGGTCCTGGCGTGCTTCGTTCGCCCCCAACACAAAAGCTCGGCCTCTCGCCGGATTGGACGACGATGCCTGACCCACTGCTTGTCTCCCATTTCCTCCCTGGTTCAGCCTCGGACAGTTTTTCTTGAAGTGATCTGTGCTGCCACATTCAAAGCAAGCACGGCTAGTGGTCATCATTTGGTTTCCTTGTGGGTTTTGTTGTCGGGTTGGTTGGGTCCTAAATGGTTGCGCACGGATAGGTTGCGGTTGTCGGTTCAGATTGTTCAGGGTTGTCCTACAACTCGGTGCGTAGTGCCCATTCCTGCCACACCGGTGGCACACTACCTCCTTGCACACGCCACCATGCTGGCAACCGCATTTCCCACATTTAGGGAACGTCCCTTTTTGCGATTCCTGCCTTCCGCCTGAACTAGTCATGGTGTAGTTCTGGGCAGCGGGCCTAGCACGTTTACTTTGCTGCTTCTCCCGGATCCTATTGTCATACGTACCTCGCTTTCCCCCAGCAGACTCTCCTGCCACCTTCAGTGACCCACTCCTCACGAAATCGTATGTGACGATACCAGCTTGCGTCACCACACTCTCAAACGTCTGGTGTCCCCCAGAGTTGACTATACTCCTTACTAGTGGAGTTAGTCCCCATATATAACGCTCAACCCTCTTTGACTCTGGGGTGACCAACCATGGCACTAATCGCGACAATTCATTAAATCGGTTTGTATAACCTAAGTGGTCTGCCCCCTGCATCTCCAGGTTCCACAATTCGTTTTCTAACTTTTGCAGTTCGTTTTTCGGGCAGAAATGTTCCAGTACGAGAGCCTTGAGCTCTGTCCAGGTCATGCGGTTTGTCGCCGCCTGACCGCGAGTCTGCACTATGGTGTTCCACCATGTCAAGGCATGGTCCGTGAACGTGCAGGTAGCATACTTAACAACGTAATCCTCAGGGCAGTTGCTGATGTTCACAACAGCCTCTATTTTCTCAATCCACTTAACCAACCCATTGGGTCCCTCAGATCCGCTAAATTCTAGGGGTTTGCACGACATAAAGTCTTTGATCGAACATCCCCTGGATGCAGGAATCGTTTCAGTACGGTTCGTCTCTACAGTAGGTATAGGGCCATTACTGTCTGTAACGACCACCCTAGGCGGTGCATCATTACTCGGAATCGTGTTATCATTCTGTGGAGGATTAACATTTTGTTCCCCGTCATTATTGGTGGTCGTTTGATTGCTCGGAGGGGCTGGATTGGTCGAATTGTTAATACTGGCGGCGATGCGCGATACTATATCCGGTATCGCCGCCTCTAACTGTTGAGCAATCAAACGGCTCACGTCCACTTCCGACAATTGGGCTGAACGTTTTGGTGCCATTCTACACAACATCAAGAAAATATATATAATTAATACAAGATCCAATCATAAAACACAACAAACATTCCATTCATTAATAAACATTAGTACATTTTACATCCATGTCAGTTCACATACGTTTCCTGTCATCATTACATAAGTTAAGTTTTCCTACATAGGGCCTATGTCAGCATCATCTCGACATAACCCACAACGGGTCAGTGCTTGAATGATACCCAAAAGTATCTATAACGATGTACCCCAAAAGAGACCCCTTAAGGGCCAGTGGTTGTATTATAACTACCCAAGATTCACCCTATGTTAGCATCACCACTAACTGCTTACACAGAGTATCAAAAAGCGGTCCCTGTCTACTCCCATCCTAACACAACTAAACACGGTGGTATACCAACCACACCAACACCGCCGCCATCCCCACAATCACTGCCATTAAACCCCGGATCCGTGTTTCCATCCGGTCAATCAACCCCAGGGAGTAGGCGTCCTCCCTCCTCAGCTGCGCGATCGCATGCTGGCTGTCCAGTATGCAATCCACCAAGTGATTCCTCCTCTGAATACCCACCGTCAAGGCGGTGGTGTGCTCATTCATCCGCTCGGTGAGCACCCGGAGCCACGCCGCCTCGGTGGAGGGACGCTCATCCCTCACTGGCCTGGGGGTACCCCACACAGGTGGCGGCACAGGCCCGGGCTGGGGGCGGGAGGACTCGCCTCTGTGGTAAGTGGATCTGGGTGGGGTAAAGGTAGGTGGAACATACGGGACACTGATCCGCGCCGTGAGGCGGGGACCGGGTCTGGGAGGGGTGAGGGTGACCTGAGGTGCGGGTGGGGGGGGGGGAGACCTGGTAACCCTAGCAGGGGAGGACAAGCTAGCACTCCTAAGGCTAGTCTCAGAAGGCTCGGTGCTGGAAGCTAAGCGTACACTCCTAGAGTCCCCGGAACTGGCCTCCTCCGGGTCCTCCTCTACAGATAAACTTCGTGATCTTGACATGCTTACCTGTACACAAGTTAGCAAACATATAGTCCTTTTCATAATGTAAGTCCGAATTAAATTAATATACACACGTTTATACAACCTTGTCACATAAAAATATTATCATATACTTACACATATGTTGCCGATTTTACCTATTAAAGTCCCCCGTGACTTCCCCTGAATTCCCTCGTGCGGACAAGTCTGTTATTATGTCCCGGACCATAATAACTCACTTGTCCATCCAAGTTCATCCAGACCTCGTCACAATAATTTATTAGTTGATATTCAGATCCTATAACACTTGAGCTACTGGTTAAATTTTAGGTATCTTTAAAAGACATCCTAATTCTTTATAACCAATGGCTCTGATACCAAGTTCTGTAACACCCCGTAACCGCAGCGGAAACATACACGGGATGCAACAGACACATCTGATATCAACAGCATTGCTTATAAAGAAAACACCACTACATTAATTTAAACGAATTACATTGTTTCCGAGTTTCGTTACTATCTAGGTGTTATCACATAAGTTTTACCGATAGTACATTAACATATTTAATGCAAAATATAGATCCTTAATCTTCCACAAATAGCACACATCATCAAGCACGTATCACTCATTCCAATTTGGGGGTACCTAGAAAGCATGGAAAGAAAAACGGGTCAACTACGAATAGTTGGTGAGTTTCACAGATTTAAAGAAACATTGACAATTTATTATAATAAATCATATATTAGCGATGTAATTATGCTGAGCCTACAAGTGAAAACTCTGTTAATCCAGAAACACATTTAATAACCTCTGGGACACTGTTAACCCAGAAACACATTTAATAACCTCTTGGGACACTGTTAACCCAGAAATACATTCAATAACCTCTGGGGACACTGTTAACCCAGAAATACATTTAATAGCCTCTGGGGACACTGTTAACCCAGAAATACATTTAATAACCTCTGGGGACACTGTTAACCCAGAACACTGTTTCGGGCCTAACAATATTAGCAACTCAGACAATTGCCATCTTAATACACTACCGTACGATTCCCGTACAATAAACATTAAATAATACATTCATTTCCATGCGATCGGCATGTACTTAAACACTTTGATAAAAACATGCTTTCCGCCCCGGGAAAATATTTAAAACAGTTCGATAAAAAAGGGGCTCGTGAAACTCACCTTTTTGGAGAGCAGAGATGTAATACTGGCACGGCTACCTGTCCGGATCTGTAATACGATCCCTAAGTCGTTACTACACAATTTCTATTAATATAACTTAAATTCGTGTTAACCGGTACGTCCGGGGACACTGTTAACCCAGTACCGTACACGATCCGGGGACAATGTTAACCCCGACACACTTCTCAGGACTTAGATTGTGATATCACTTAGAGTTCTTTAGTCAAAACTACCATTAGTTTGTTTTCTCGTTTTGCGTGCCTAGCACGGTTATTCGTCTTTATGTTTTCAAAAATGAGTTTGGCCACATACGACCCGAAAATAGTTGTTATTGATATTTTAGTTAAAGTGGTGAAATTAGAGCTCGGTTTAGACACCCCGTTTGGCCGCGGGGCCCGTTTCCGTCTTTAATATACCGGAAACAACTAAATCGGGTAAAATTACTCAAATCATCCGAATTACTTTCGGATGATTTATTTTTACTTGATTTACTCAGTTTCATGAAAATAGTCCATTTTTAGGGTTTTTTATACACCAGTCAGCTCGCTTAGGCGAACTTTGCCGGTTTACGCGTTTTAAGCTTTAAAAGTTTGTTTTTAAGTTCTATTTAGCACAAATAATTATCCGTTTAGTCTCGGATCTTGAAATTTTGCACAAATCAGTTCTTGACAGTAAGGAATTTTATAAAAATATTTCCAGAATTAATTTTTATATTTAACATTTATTTATCTATTTTTAAACGTCATTTAAGCACCAAATATGTCGAAAATAACAAACGACCTTAGAAAAATCCCAAATTTTTCTGGGATGACTCTTGCCATCCACATAGTTCCCAGTAATTTTTACAGAACCAAAAACTCATTTTTCATGCCATTTTCACCAAAACCGAGCTAGAAAACCCTAGATCTCGTTTTACCGAAAAGCCTACTTAGACTTCTCCAATGGACCTGAAATTTTGTGTGTGACTTTTATATGTTATATAAAACCTATCTGAATTTTTCCAGAATTTTTCATGATGTTTAGCTATTTTTCACCATTTTTAGCCAAAACCAAGCATTAAATTCACCAAATATTCATCCTTTATCCAAAAATTACCAAAATTTCACAGATCTCATATTTTCATGTGTAAATCATCTCTGTGAAATTTCATGACTCAACTCTAAGTCTACCACAATCTGTCCAAATCTTACAAATCATACGAAAACCGAACTACCTTGTGTTTCTAGCTTTAGATCGCAAAGATCTTGCTTTCTAGTCTTTGCTAGCAACTAGATACAACACCTACAAGCACAACAACACCACACCAAGCAAGTTATACCCACAATCAAGCCATTTCTTTCATGGTTTCGGTTAAGACATCAAAACTAAGATTTTAACCGTAAAAATTCGTTTTTGACTCTTGTAACTCCTTTCTTGGACCAAGAACCCTTGTATAACTTGTATACATCACTTGATCATGCAAGAATCGGTTTCATCTCGGGTTTTCACCCATTTTTCACTTGAAACCTCATTTTCTTGTAAATGACTCGAGAAAAGACGATGAACACGACTATAATCCGATCTTTACCTCGGTTTCTTGGTATAAATCAAAGGAGGTTGGATGAATGTGGAAAGGGTTGAGAGGATTTGGAGAGTTGGAATGTAGAAAAAAAGAAAATGAAGTGTGTGTGTGTGTACCCTTGGACCGATCGGTCCATGTATGTGTGGGGGGGGGCCCACATCTCAAACCATGGCCACACATTTGGATTGTGTAATCCGGATAATGTTGTGGATAATCTGGTTCAGTTCGTTTTTCGGTTAAACACTTAATTCAGCTTAAAACGAGGCTAAAACGGTCGTTTTTCGGCTTAAAAATAACATTTATATAAAACCGATTTGAAATCTTTAAAAAACTTAAACCATGACATTTATTGACTCAACACATCATATTGTCGGTCATTGTGCATCTTTTTCGGCTTGATCGATCGTCTCTTGCTTGGTTTGATGTTAAAGGTTTCGTTTAACGTACCGACGTTCTAATAAATCGAAATCCTTTTTCTGTGCTATAATTCACTTATCCCGAAGCCTTAATACTTCGTACACATCACTAAACATTATATATTTCGTCTATAATGTAATCCCTGATTCGTTCGGGTCTCAATAATCGTTCATCGATTAATCGTAATTTCAATACGACTAGCTGTATATTCGAGTATAATTCGTACTGTGAATCTTATATACTCGTATAAACACATTATAATTCATATATTCAGTATTAATAACACGTAAATAGTATATTCCGGCTAGGGTATACCTGAATTTGCCGGAATCGTTACTCCTACATCAAGTTTCTCTAGCCATTGGGATGCAAATGTTCTCTATTGAATTCCAAAGACTACTTGAACAAATTTCAAGCAAAGTCATTAGACTGTTTCTTTGTTGGATATTCTTCACACTCAAATGCATATAGAGTATATGTGTGTCATACCCCAAAATTCTTAACTTAACAGCGGAAGACTTAATCACTAATTTGGGCGGTGATAGACGCCATTTAGCCATCAGTATTTAAACACAACACATTCACATACAAGTTGGACTTTTATTTTATTAAAATATCATAAATCACACGTGTCAGAGTACACGGTTCATTTAAAATACAAGTCCAACATTCAGGTATTACACCCGTTTTCCCACATCATCTCCACGAAGCATCCGCTTTTCATTTACCTGAAAAATACGTTTAAAATATACGTCAACACAATGGTTGGTGAGTTCTCAATGTTAAAAACTTATATTTTGAAACAAAGATTTTCTTGGTTTCATAAATACAAATCCGCCCATACGGCCCTAAGTCAACGTTTGTTTAAATAGTAAAAATAGCATTAACGACTTACAGTCGTAACAATATTTAAAAACAAAAATTCATTTGTTAAAATATTTATTCGTCCTTATTGACATAAAACCAAAAGTCACATTGAAACCAGTCTATGTCCCACGAAATCCATTAGATCCCTTTCGCTTAACGAAAGTGTCGTTTTAACACGTTTTTTCTTTGTCAAAACAAAGCCAATAATTACACAAAGTTCCACTTTATTTATCTCAAAACTTCTTTGTCCATACTAAATCAAAATTAATGTTTTACCTTGACCCCACGGGACCAAGGCCAACTTACACGAAAGTTGTTTAAAAAAAATCATATTAGTCGCCGCAACGACAAAACAAATGGACACCTTTCATCTTACAACGATAGTTCTCAAAATCTAACATTTTATTCTTCAACATTTGTGATAGTTATAAACTAGCAAGGAATATAACAAATGTAATGATACTAAACCTATAATCAAAGCGTACAATAATTCAAAATATTTTCCCCCAACATTTAACCAACGCGTCTGGTCGGTAGGCAGGGCGTCACCGGATAGATCTATCAATATTTCTATGCCTTTTTACAGTTAATGATTATAAGACTGCGGTAATCACATTCTCACACATTTATTCTAGTCAACCCGACCACGTTAATCAACGTCGGTCAAATTTAAAGCCCTTACAATATCACAATTGTTAAGATAATAAAATATGTTTTGACACAAACATGTTTCCTCCCTCGAAAACATTTATAAATTATTTAAAACATTTAAAATGGGGGGATCTCTAAGAAACTCACTTTTGTTTCGGCACAATTAATACATGCGAGATGACACACAACTAGTTGATGCAAGATCTTAACAACAATCATCCAATAATAAACTATATATTATTAATGGCTTTCATCAAATTTTGTAAAATTATGTGTTTTGTTATGTGTGGTTGTTAGATAATTATTAGTGGCTTTCACCATAAAGTGTAATGTAGTATTTAATGGTATGAAGCTAAATAAAGTCGATTATTTATGCTAATAACATTATAATTCATGTTAACTTATAATACGTACATTAAATTTAAAAAGTTATAATTGTATGTTGAAGAGTAAAAGTGTAATAAAATATAAGTTTAGGTACTTAAGTTTAGGAAAAGAGTACAACATAAGTTATATTGAAAAGATATGTCATGATGAATATTGTACATGTAGATGTCCAAAATGGGTGTATCATTATTCAAATTGCATGTTGGTAGTACCAATGTAAAAAGTAATGTTAGTAAGATCACGAAGATGAAGATTCCTTAATTTAAAGTTTTATAAAAAATATGTTATTTTTATACTAACATTAGAAAGAATAAACATAGTAGTTGGTGTGAACTATAAACCAAGGAGAATAGAGAATACAAATATAAAACAACACATAACATTAGGAAAACACAAATTCATTGCTATCCATATGAAATTCAAACACGACAAATAAAACCAAATTGATAATGTCAAATAAAGGACAATAAACACAAAAACATCCAATCTCAAACCAAAAAAATAAAGTAAACATGCATGCAAAACGTTGCATTTATTAGGAAAATTCCAAATCCGTCCATTTTATATCTTTTGCATTCCAACGGTATCTCCCTCACCAACATTAGCATCAACAATTGGTTCTTCGTCAACCTTCGTCTTGTTTGCAGACATACAAGTGTCATCATGAACATCATAAGTGTCATCCAACTTGAGCTTGAGTTTTGCATCAACGATAGGTAAAGAAATAACCTTTTCGTCAAGCGATGAAAGACGGCCAGGAATAACATCTTTAGAAATTGAAATCGGAGTGAACTGGTTGGACGAAGGCGTGCACATATCCTACGAAGAAGTTTAAAAAAATGTTTTTAGTCTACACTTTTAGATTTCATGAAATATTATATTTAGACAAACTGATACATATTCCATTATTATTTTTAATGTCTTACCTTTTCGGTTGACTTCAGGCCAGAGATTTAAATCATTTATTACAAACCATGTTTGAATTAAATATTACCATCTTGAAAAACATATATAACTAAATTCATTTTCCAAATTCAAATGTGTCATTTCTTTTTAACATTAGCAAGCTTTAAGTGATCTAAATCTCTTAAAAGAAACAGATCATTGGATTCCAATATTGATTTATGATAGTACCCGTGTTACACACGGTGGAACATATTTAAAAACATGATATATATGTAACATCATATAAATTTAATGAAATGCAAATGTTGTAATTATAAAAAATGATACTTTTACATGAATTATAAAACATCATAACTTATTTGAATCAAATACAAAACATACAAAGACTAACAAAGATAAACGAAAAGTTAAAATATTTTTATAACTTTTATCATTAGTACAATAATAAGCAAACAAAGGAAATTAGTCTCCAAAACAATAAAACAATTTTACAATGTCGATTTAACAAAAATTTTATCTCAATGTTGATTCAAAAGATGAACTTTATCTAAGACATTTATTACGCATTAATTACTAAAATATTTATTACTATAAGATGGTACCCGTGTTTATTTGCACATCAATTTAACTCATTTATTACAAACCATGTTTGAATTAAATATTACCATCTTGAAAAACATTTATCACTAACTTCATTTTCCAAATTCAAATGTGCCATTTCTTTTTAACATTAGCAAGCTTTAAGTGATCCAAATCTCTTAAAAGAAATAGATCATTGGATTCCAATATTGATTTAGGATAGTACTCGTGTTACACACGGTGCAACATATTTAAAAACATGATATATATGTAACATCATATAAATTTAATGAAATGCAAATGTTTTACTTATAAATAAATGATACTTTTACATGAATTATAAGGCATCATAACTTATTTGAATCACATACAAAAATATACAAAGACAAACAAAGATAAATGAAAAGTTAAAATATTTTATAACTTATATCATTAGTACAATAATAAGCAAACAAATGAAATTAGTCTCCAAATCAATAAAACAATTCTACAATGTCGATTTGTCACACCCCGACTAGGTAGTTGCGGAAGCGTAATACGGGAATGTAACAGATAACACTGGTATCAACCACATTGTTTATGAAGAAATTCAACAAACTAATTTACATCATATTACATTGGTAGGTAATAAGTTTATAAACTAGATGAAAATCACATAACCAGTTCTCGGTTTCTTATTCATTAGTACGTATTTGCAACTATTCACAGTTATTCAACTTTGCTTCTAACAACAAGCACGCAAGCAATTCATTCCAACTTCGGCTTACCTGAAAAGTATGTTAAAACGGGTTAACTACGTCTAATTGGTGAGTTTCAAGTTTCACGAGTACGAACAAAGTCAGTATACGAGTTCGTAAAGTTCATAGTACGTATGTATATATGTATGTGTATGATGTATTATACTAAGCCACAAGTGAAATCGAAACGAGCTAAAACACATGGCCACCCCTGCCCATGCACTCCCGTTGGCATTTAACAGCCACTTTGCCCCAAGTATGTACTATGTCTAACATCACATAGCAGTATGTAATAATTTTAAATGACAATGTGCAACTGGGTTAACATGTTCCGGCATACCCCACCGGCCCTGTCAGTTGGGTTTGTCAAACCGATAGTACTATCCACAAGTCACCGACACGAAGTTAATCACTTGTGTTTGTGGGGACTTTCAAGTGTTAGTACTTAGATAATTCACATCATCACACGTTTTCAAGTATATAAGTATATGTAAACATGCTTTCCACCCCAAAAGTTCGTAAAACAGTTTAGAAAGTGGGGTCGTGAAACTCACCTTTACGTAGTTCAAGCTGGTAATACGTATCAGTAAGTATTGTGTCTCGATTATAGCTTGAATCCTATAACCGGTATCGTACTGTTAATACTAGTACAATGTTTAAGCTAAATCGGGCTGTATAACTAGTCTGTGTATAGCTGTTAGGCCCAGAACATGACCATAGTCTTAGATTGTGACGTTGTATACTATGAAATATTGGAAACCAGATTTGGCTCAGTTTCACCGTTTTCCGGGCATAGCCAAGTTGATCGTTTATGCGTTTCAGGATTAGGTAAGATCACATAAACTTAAGTGAACATATTTATTGATAAAATGATTTAATTTATAAAAGAATTTTAAGGTTTCGGTATCTGGATTGATCACAGGGTTCATTTCCGTTTTCACACGGGTTTGATTATACAAAAAGCGTACAATCCACCTGAATTGTCCGGAATTCTCGTAAAAAGTTTGTTTTTATTAAATTCATTCGAAACTATGATATTTGACCACTTTTGATATTTTGACATACCAGTCAGTTCGTTAAACATAAAACTGCCGGTTTCGTTAAAACAATATATAGTTTAAATCTTTGATTAATCATAACTAATTATGCACTTAAATATAAATTATGAAAATTTTTGAAAAAATAAATTAAAATATGGAGAATTTTATAAAAATATTTTCAGAAATTTTATGATTAATTATTTATTTATAAAAATTCATTTAATGTGTTATAATTAAGTAACAAATAGCCCGTTTATACCAAACGACGTCTGAAAAATCCTATAATTTTTTCCAAGTGGTATAAATATCATCACATAGCCCCTGAAAAATCTCCAGAATCTAACTCTTTGGCCAAAATGTCTTTTTGCGCGTTTTTCGGCTATTAAAACTCGATTAAAACACAAATGCACAAAAATACTTAGACATCTCCAAATGTTATTAATTTTTTCCAGTGATCTTAAGATAGCATTTCTAGGTTCCAAGCCAATTTCATAATATTTCATGAAGTTTACCTATTTTTCCCGAATAAACGCCAATAAATGGTAATAAATTCACCAAATATTCTCCGTTTATTGAAAAATTACCAAATTTTAAAAGGGACTCATTTATGTGATCCATAATGTCCCTGAAAAGTTTCATAACCTATAAGCAAGCACGTCACAATCGAAGCACAAACATCCCCTAAACGAGTTAACCGGTAATACCTTGTCGGTTTTCGGTAGATTTTGATGATTTTAACGACTCTCCAGGTCTTGGGTCACAAACTCAGTGTATATAAATATCATATAACATAAAACCAAGCATAAATCATCCATAGAACAGCCTTGTTAATTAGTATATCGGTTTTGGTTTCAAGCCGAACTTTCGAACCGTAAAAACGACATATTAATGTTCTAATCCGTGTTTTTGGCCAAAAATCCACATGGTACTGACTTGTAAACATGTTTAACATCAAAAATTACCTTTAGGGTTTTGACAATTTTTGTGCAAAAATATCAAGTGTAAAGCTTATATAACAAGCTAGAACAAAAGGGGGGGGGGGGTAAAAGTCCACTTTAGCGGCCGGACCAAAAAGGGGGCCCATCGTGCCTCTTTTTGGCCCATTGATGCCTCGTTTTATGTGCCAAGGTTCGGTCTCGGTCCAAAATTTAGTCCGGGTCCGGGTTTTCACAAGAAAACTAGTTCGAGTGCGAAAAACAGCGCGAAAACGAGTGTTTTTCACCCCATTTTTTTAAAATAAGAAAAACGTACTGACTCGTTGTAAAAATCCAAAATATTTTCACGGATTGCTTAGAACATGTCATATAAGTTTTTTAAATCTTTTTCGGCTTAGCGGATGCTACAATGCTCGTTTTGATGTTAACGATTGCGTTTAAACTTATAGCGTATCGATAAACGAAACCTTTTTCGTTTAAATGGTTTTAAGTATACCGAGGCCTAAATATCAATTTGTTAGCCTCTATAACATATGTATAACTCATATATAAACCCTCAATATATATATATACGAGTCTTAGTCAGTATCAGTCGGTTACTCGTTTAAGCACTACGAATTAACCGATTTATCGTTTACTCGTTACGTAGCGAATAAGGTATACCTCGTTTTGTTAAGAATGTCACACGATTCAACAAAACTTTTATCTCAATGTTGATTTAAAAGATGAAGTTTATCTAGGACATTTATTACACATCAATAACTGTAATATTTATTACTCTAAGATAGTACCCGTGTATATTTGCACATCAATTTAAAACATTTATTGTAAACCATGTTTGAATTAAATATTACCATCTTGAAAAAATTATAGTTAGTAACGTACTATCTTGAAAAAAAAATTAACACACCATGTTTGAATTAAAATGTCTAACTTTTAATTTTAAATGTCATATTTTGACTTCAAAATGTCAACATAATATATATGCATTTTTAAAATCCAAAATGTGTCCACTTTTTTTCTTTTGCTTGAAACAAACTTAATACAATTAATAGTAACTCTTAATAACATAATAATGGATTTTAAGAGAATATTTAATTAAAAATGTTACAATAGTCAAAATAAATGTATGTTAATTTTTATATGTACATAATGTGTGAGTGCAAATCTTAAATTTAAAAGTACTTAAATCATGTTGATATATTTCAAGAAAGTTATATTTACTATGCAAATGTTATTTAAAATTTAAAACAATTTAATATGAATGGTCAAAAATGATTTAATGTGAATGGTCAATTACTTAAATAGGTCGGAAATTTATTTAGTTTATAACTTCTTCATTCGAGTTTTTTAACAAATAAAGAAAGTCAAACCATATAAATTACAATAATGAGATAATTATGGTATTATTTTGGTCAAACCATACTAAAGAATGAGTTTATAAAAATGGAAAAAAAATTAAAAACTATATACATTTAGGGTAAACAAAAATAAAGAATTGAAGTTCTGAGTTGTTTTAACATTGATTACAAATTTGAATTTGTAATAGTTTGAATGGTAACTTGTAATTTTATAACAAAAATAAAAATAATAGTCTGAATGGTAACTTTCTAAGGTAGTAGTACTTTTTGAATTATCTAGAACAAAAAATAGTAAAAGTAATAAGATACTTGTAAAATATAATTTTAATAACTTAACATAATCTGAATTATAATTTTTGGTAATTATTAAGATACGGTTATATTCAATATAATAATGGAAAACATATATAGAAACAATTATGTTTGACAAACAATTATTATGGACATTAAATAGGAAGTCAAATTTAAATCATATACCAAAAATGTAGAGAAATACTACAGAGAAAATCGAGACCTTCATTTAATTATTTATTAAAATAGTAAACTTATTATTATCTACCGATTATGAACCATTAATTTTAAAGAACTTATTATTATGTAAATTATGGATATTAATTTCAAATTAATTTTTTATTTTACGATATACCAAAACTATAAACAATTACGGTAAACAAAAATAAAGAATTGAAGTTATGAGTTGTTTTAACATTTAGAATGAATTTTGAATTTGTAATGGTATGAACGGTAACTTGTAATCTTTTAACAAAAATAAAAATAATAACATACTTGTAAAGTATAATTTTAATATGTTACCTTAAACATAATCTGAATGTTGATATATATTTCATGTAAATGTTGGTCAAACCATTATTATGAACATTAATTAGAAATTCAAATTTATGGGAACTTATTATTATGTAAATTATGTATAACTAAAGTATATAAATTATGGGATAATTAAAGTATTAAAGTATATAAATTACAATATTGATGTTAATTCGGTTATATATACAAAATGAAGGAACGAATAAACATTAATTAGAAATTCAAATGTTAGTCAAACAATTAAAGGAAACCTGTTAAATAGGAAACATGTTAATATTTCGTGTAAATGTTAGTCTAATAATTAGTATGGGAATTAATTAGAAATTCAAATTCAAATTTAAATAATATACAAAAAATGTAGAGAGATACCATAAATAAATTCGATATCTTAATGTACTTATTTATGTAAATTAGTAAACATGTTATTATGTATTATTATTTATAAATTATGGACATTTAATGTTAGATAATTTATTATTATGTAAATTATGGATAATTAATTTAAAATTAAGTTTTTATGATACACCAAAACTATATACAATTACGGTAAACTCATATTATCTTTGAGTAGGGTGAAATGATTGCAAATCAATTTGTATTTCGTTAAGATTTAAATTTTTATATAAATGGGAATACAATAATTATATTATAAAAGGTAGTAACAAAGTTCTATGTATGTGTAAATGTTATTTTATAATTATCATTGATATGGCCAAATAGTAAATGAGAAAAAAATGAAGTTAATTTGTAAAATCGGTTTTCTTTAAAAATTAAGGAAAGAAATTGTGTATAAAATGTGAATGAAATAAATTGTATTAATGTAACACCCCGTAACCGCAGCGGAAACGTACACGGGATGCAACAGACACATCTGATATCAACAGCATTGCTTATAAAGAAAATACCATTACATTAATTTATAACATATTACATTGTTGCGAGTTGCGCAACTGTCTAGGTGTTACACACATATATTACCAATAAAACATTAATAAATTCATTACAAAACATAGAGCAGTAAGCTTCCAACAGGTAGCACAGATAGTTAAGCACATATCAATCATTCCAACTTGGGCATACCTAGAAAACATGTAAAGAAAACGGGTCAACTACGAATAGTTGGTGAGTTTCACTAATTTAAATAAACACTGACAAATCATTTTTAATAATCATTTATTAACCATATAATCATGCTGGGAACTATGTTACCCCAGAACATTTCCAATAACTTTCTGGGAACTATGTTACCCCAGAACAATAATAACCCCTGGGAACTATGTTACCCCAGAACAATAACAACCCCTGGGAACTATGTTACCCCAGAATAATAATAACCCCTGGGAACTATGTTACCCCAGAACAACAATAACCCCTGGGAACTATGTTACCCCAGAACAATAATAACCCCTGGGAACTATGTTACCCCAGAACAATAATAACCCCTGGGAACTATGTTACCCCAGAACAATAATAACCCCTGGGAACTATGTTACCCCAGAACAATATCAACCCCTGGGAACTATGTTACCCCAGAACAATATCAACCCCTGGGAACTATGTTACCCCAGAACAATAACACATTATAAGCATTTTATATATTCTATGCATCAGTCCATATATATATAAATGTACAAGTATTTCCATACGATCGGTATGTACTTAAATACTTTAAATAAGACATGTTTTCCGCCCCGGGAAAATATAATTAAAACAATTCATTAAAAGGGGCTCGTGAAAACTCACCTTTCTGTGAGTCGGTGAGTAATATAAGGAACAGCTACGTGCCTGGATCTGTAATATAATATCTAGTCGTTACTATATAATTCCCATAATTTAAATACATATCAATCGGTACATCTGGGAACATTGTTAACCCAGTACTGTACTCGATTCGGGGACAATGTTAACCCCGTGACACTTCTAAGGACTTAGATTGACATTGCTGAGAGTTTGACAGTCAATTTAGTTAAGGTGATGAAATTATAGCTCGGTTTGACACCCCGTTTGGCCGTGGGGCCCGTTTCCGGTATTTCGGTGCCGGAAACGGTACAATCGGGTAAAATTACCCAAATCATCCGGATTATTTTCGGATGATTTATTTTTACTTAATTTACTTAGATTTATGAAATAGTCTATTTTTAGAGTTTTCATGTACCAGTCAGCTCGCTTATGCGAACTTTGCCGGTTTACACGTTTTAAGCTTTAAAAACTTGTTTTTATGTTCTTTTTAGCACAAATAATTACCCGATTGGTCTCGGGTCTTGAAATTTTGCACAAAACTTAATTTGACAGAAAGGAATTTTGTAAAAATTTTCCAGATTTATTTTCTTATATTTATATTTATTTATCTATTTTTAAATCTTATTAAAATACTAAATATATCAAAAATACCAAAACACTTTAGAAAAATCCCAAGTTTTTCTGGGATGATCTTTATCATCCTCATAACTTTCTGGAATTTTCCCAGATTTTAAAACTTATTTTTCAAGCCATTTTCACCCAAAACCGAGCTAGAAAGCCCTAGAACTCGTTTCACCGAAAAGCCTACTTAGACTTTTCCAACTGAGCTCAAATTTTGTGGGTGACTTTTATATGTTATAAAAAGCTTATCTTAAATTTTCCGGAATTTTTCATCATGTTTTGCTATTTTTCACTATTTTTGGCCAAAACCGAGCATTAAATTCACCAAATATTCATCTTTTATCCAAAAATTACCAAAAATTCACAGATCTCATATTTTCATGTGTAGATCATCTCTGTGAAATTTCGTGACCCGACTCTAAGCACACGTAAATCTGTCCATTTTTCATAAACACACGAAAACCGAACTATCTTGTGTTTTCTAGCTTTAGATCGCAAGGATCTCGGTTTCTAGCCTTTGCTAGCCGCTAGATACAACACTTACAAGCACATCAACACCACACCAAGCAAGTTATACCCACAATCAAGCCATTTCTTTCCTAGTGTCGGTTAAAACTTCAAAACAACGATTTTGACCGTAAAAATCCGTTCTCGACTCTTTTTACTCATTTCTTGGACCAAGATCCTTTGTATAACATGTATACATCTCTTGTTCATGCAAGATTCGGTTTCATCTCGGGTTTTCACCCGTCTTTCACATGGAAAACTCATTTGACAAGATTTCAACCGTAAAAATTCATTCTAAACACTTTTAACTACTTACTTGGATCAAGATCCTTTGTATAACATGTATACATCCCTTGATCACACGAGAATCGGTTTCATCTCGGGTTTTCACCCATTTTTCACATGAAAACCTCCTTTTCTCAAGAATTATGAAATTAAAAACAAGATTTAAGCCTCAAATTATGTATATACCTTGAAGATCTTGGTTAAAAACTCAAGAATTTGGATGAACACTTGAAGGATTTGAGAGAATTCTTGTTTGTTTGATGGATAAAAAAGAAAAAGTGAGGTAAATGATACCCCCTAGGGCCGATCGGTCCAAAGTAATGGGTGGGGTGGGTCCCACACATTCATTCTAAGCCACATATTCGGATTACGCAATCCGGATAATGTTGTGGATAATCTGGCTCGGTTCGTTTCTCGTTTAAACTCGTAATTCGGCTTAAAACGAGCATAGAATGGTCGTTTTTCGGGTCAAAATAAAATTTACATAAAACCGACTTAAAAACTTTAAAAACTTAAATCATGACATTAAAACATCATATTATTAATAATCACGCATCTTTTTCGGCTTGATTGATCGTCTCTTGCTTGATTTGGTGTTAAAGGTTTCGTTTAGCGTACCGACGTACCATTAAATCGAAATCCTTTTTCTGTGCTATAATTCACCTATCCCGAAGCATTCATACCTCGTAAACATCACTAAACATTATATACTTCGTCTATAATGTAATTCCCGATTCATTCGGGTTTCAATAATCGTTCATTGGTTAATTGTAATTCCAATACGATTCACTATATAATCGAGTATGATTCGTACTATGAATCATATATACTCGTATATATGTACTATAACTCATATAATCAATATTAAATGACACGTAAATAGTATATTCCGGCTAGGGTATACCTGGATTTGCCGGAATCGTTACATTCTCCCCCCGTTATAAAAATTTCGTCCTCGAAATTTTCACGCGTCAACTACTTCCGTTTGAGGAAATAGGTGGGGGTATTTCTTCCGGAATTCATCCTTTCGTTCCCAAGTAAATTCTGGGCCACGTTGCGAATTCCATCTAACTTTGACCAACGAGATCTTATTGTGTCTAAGTTGCTTGATCTTACCGTCTACTATTTCGATGGGCTCCTCTACGAAGTTGAGCCTATCACTTATTTGAACACCCTCTAAGGGTAACACCGATGTCTCATCCGCCAGACATCTTTTCAAATTCGATACATGAAACACGTTATGAACTGCACTTAGTTCCTCAGGCAGTTCTAGTCGGTAAGCTACCGGACCGATCTTTGCAGTAATGTTGAATGGTCCAATGTATCTAGGGGCCAACTTCCCCGCCTTTCCAAATCTGACCACTCCTTTCCAGGGTGATACTTTCAAGTATACCTTTTCACCCTTCTCAAATGACAACGGTTTTCGACGGGTATCAGCATAACTCTTCTGCCGATCCCGCGCGGCTTTTAGGTTGTTCTTAATTTCAAGAATCTTGCTGGTCGTCTCCTGGACCAGATCCGATCTAATGATCTGCGGGTCACCCACTTCAGACCAGCAAAGTGGTGATCGGCACTTCCGCCCATACAATGCTTCATAAGGTGCTGCCTTTATACTGCTGTGATAACTGTTATTATAGGAAAATTCAACGAGTGGGAGATGTTGATCCCAATTTCCCTTAAAGTCCAGTACGCAAGCACGAAGCAAATCCTCCAAAGTTTGAATGGTCCTCTCAGACTGACCATCGGTCTGAGGGTGGTAAGCTGTGCTTAGGTCAATACGTGTTCCCAATGCTTCTTGGACAGCTTGCCAAAGTTTGGAGGTGAAATGGCTATCCCTATCGGAGATGATCGAGATGGGGATGCCATGACGAGACACTATTTCATTTATATAAATTTGCGCAAGTCTCTCAGTGTTAAAAGTATTCCTAATTGGAATAAAATGTGCCGATTTGGTTAATCGATCCACGATTACCCAAATCGCATCATGACCTCGGGGTGTCTTGGGGAGATGTGTCACAAAATCCATTGTGATCTGCTCCCACTTCCATTCGGGAATTTCCGGCTGTTGCAACATTCCCGAAGGTTTCTGGTGCTCCGCCTTAACTCTCGCACACGTCGTACACTTGCCGACGTATGTGGCTATATCCTTTTTCATCCCTGGCCACCAGTAAAATTCTTTCACATCCTTGTACATTTTATCTGATCCCGGATGTATGGAATATTTCGATTTATGAGCTTCGTCCATGACTAAATCACGAAGGTCATGGAGGGTCGGGATCCAAATCCGATTTTTGAAATAAAGAATTTCGTCCACACGCTGTTCGAAATTCTTCTCATTCCCGTAAAGTCCTTCTTTAACCAATTGGCCCTCTTTCAACGCCTCGCGTTGAGCGACTCGAATTAAATCTGAAAGGTTCGACTGGACTATCATCCCCAACGCTCGCACACGTAGTGGCTTGACTCGATCCTTTCTACTCAAGGCATCGGCTACAACGTTAGCCTTGCCGGGGTGATATCGTATGTCACAGTCATAGTCACTCAGCAACTCGACCCATCTTCGTTGCCTCATATTCAGTTCTTTCTGATCGAATATGTGTTGCAAACTTTTATGATCAGTGAATATGGTGCACTTTGTACCGTAGAGATAGTGTCTCCAGATTTTAAGTGCAAAGATGACTGCTCCCAGTTCCAAGTCATGAGTAGTGTAGTTTTTCTCATGAACTTTTAACTGTCGAGACGCATAGGCTATGACCTTTTTATTTTGCATTAACACGCACCCTAACCCTTTACGGGATGCGTCACAATATACAACAAATCCATCGTCTCCGTCGGGGAGACTTAAGATTGGCGCTTGGGACAATCTTTGTTTTAGCGTTTGAAACGCCGTTTCCTGCTCTTCACCCCATTCATATTTCCGATCCTTTTGAGTCAGGAGGGTTAAAGGTTGGGCGATGCTGGAAAAGTTCTCTATAAATCGACGATAGTATCCAGCTAAGCCTAAGAATTGGCGGATTTCTTTCGGAGATTTAGGCCCTTGCCAATTCTTAATAGCTTCAACCTTGCTCGGATCAACGTGTATTCCTTTGTGGTTTATAACATGACCGAGGAATTGCACCTCTTGTAACCAGAAGTTACACTTGGAGAATTTTGCATATAACTTCTCCTGATCCAGGAGCTCTAAAACTAACTTTAAGTGTTGCTCGTGCTCCTCTTTACTCTTCGAGTATATCAAAATATCGTCAATAAATACAATGACAAACTTGTCGAGATAGGGTTTACAGACTCGGTTCATGAGATCCATGAACACCGCTGGCGCATTTGTTAGCCCAAAAGGCATAACTAAAAATTCGTAGTGGCTTGGGATATCCTCCTCTTGAATTTTAACTTGGTGGTATCCCGATCTAAGATCAATTTTTGAGAAATAGCTCGCACCTTGTAGTTGGTCGAACAAATCATCGATTCGGGGAAGAGGATATCTATTTTTGATGGTTAATTTGTTCAATTCCCTGTAGTCAATGCACATTCGAAGGCTTCCGTCCTTCTTTTTCACAAATAGTACAGGTGCACCCCACGGGGAATAACTGGGACGTATAAATCCCTTATCCAACAATTCCTGCAACTGGTTGGATAGTTCTTGCATCTCGGACGGTGCAAGTCTGTAAGGGGCCTTAGCAACAGGGCCGGCTTGAGGTAATAAGTCGATTCTGAATTCGACTTGCCGGGTTGGCGGTAATCCAGGAAGTTCCTCTGGAAAAACTTGTGGAAATTCGCGTACCACGGGAATATCGTCCACCCGTTTTTCCTCAGAATCAGCGGCCGTCAGGCTCGCTAGATACGCCACACATCCCTGACGTATATATTTCAACACCTTGAGGTGGGATATAAATGGTATCATGGTGCCGGATTTTTCTCCCTGCACTAATACATCCTCGTCATCCGACACCCGGATCTTGACGGTTTTCTTTTCACAGTTTATTTCTACCCTATTACGTGCCAACCAATCCATTCCCACTATCACGTCAAAACTACCCAATTCTACCGGTAACAAGTCAATCAGGAAGGATTGTTCGCTTAGAATAAAAGGGCAATTCCGAACAATCCGATTAACTATCATGGTTTTACCGTTAGCGACCTCTACGGTGTAGGGTTCTATGGTTTCACCAATAGGAAGGTTTGCTATCGAAAGGAACCTAACGGAGACAAAACTTCTATCGGCGCCTGTATCAAATAATACAGAAGCGTAATGATCAGAGACGAGGAAGGTACCTGTCACTACGCTGGGGTCCTGGCGCGCCTCGTTCGCTCCCATCACAAATGCCCGGCCTCGCGCCGGATTGGAAGCCGATGGCTGACCCGCGAGTTGTCTCCCGTTTCCTCCCTGATTCAGTTTCGGGCAGTTCCTTTTGAAGTGATCCGCGCTGCCGCATTCGTAGCAAGCACGGCTAGTGGTCACCATCTGGTTTCCTTGCGGGTTCTGCTGTCGGGCTGGTTGAGTTCTAAACGGTTGCGCCCGAATAGGTTGTGGTTGACGGTTCAGGTTGTTCAGATTTGTCTTACAATTTGGTGCGTAGTGTCCAACCCTGCCACACCGGTGGCACACCACCTCCTTGCACACGCCACTATGGTGGTAACCACATTTCCCGCATTTAGGAAACGTTCCCCTCTGCGGTTCTTGCCTTCCGCCCGAACTAGTCATGGCATAGCTCTGGGCAGCGGGCCTAGCTCGTTTGTTTTGCTGCTTCTCTCGGATCCTATTGTCATACGTACCTCGCTTTCCCCCAGCCGACTCTCCCGTCGCCTTTATCGATCCGCTCCTTAAGAAATCATACGTGACAATACCAGCCTGTGTCACTGCACCCTCATACGTCTGGTGCCCTCCCGCGTTAACTATGCTCCTCACTACTGGAGTAAGTCCCCAAATATAACGTTCCACCCTTTTTGACTCTGGGGTGACCAACCACGGCACTAATCGTGACAGTTCATTAAACCGGTTGGTATATCCCAAGTGGTCCGCCCCATGCATCTCTAGGTTCCACAACTCATGTTCCAGTTTCTGCAATTCATTCTTTGGGCAGAAATGTTTCAAAACAAGATCCTTAAGCTCTGCCCAGGTCATGCGGTTTGTCGCCGCCTGACCTCGAGTCTGTACTATGGTGTTCCACCATGTCAAGGCATGGTCTGTGAACGTACAGGTGGCGTACTTAACGACACAATCCTCGGGACAGTTGCTGATATTTACCACTGATTCTATTTTCTCTAACCATTTCACTAACCCATTCGGTCCTTCCGACCCGTTAAATTCTAAAGGCTTGCATAACATAAAATCCTTGATTGAACAACCCCTGGATGGTCCAGTGCGGTTGGTCTCTACAGTAGGGATAGGGCCATTACTGTCGGTAGCGACCACCGTAGGCGGTGCGTCAGTACTCGGCATAGTGTTGTCATTCCTTGGAGGATTAGTATTTTGCTCCCCGCCATTATTTATGGGCGTTTGATTGCTCGGAGGGGTTGGATTGGTCGAGTTATTAATACTGGCGGCGATGCGCGATACTATATCCGGTATCGCCGCCTCCAACTGTTGAGCAATCAAACGGCTCACATCTACTTCCGATATTTTCGTTGATCGTTTCGGTGCCATTCTACACAACATCAAGGAAACACATATAATTAATACCATTCCAAATTATGAAACACAAACACATTCCATACATTAATAAACATTAGTACATATTACACAAACATCCATTTACATACTTCCCAGTCATCATTACACAACTAAGTTTTAATACAAAGGCCTATGTTGGTATCATCCTCGACATAACCCGCAATGGGTCAGTGCTTGAATGATACCCAAAAGTATCGATAATGATATGCCCTACAAGAGACCCCCTATGGGCCAGTGGTTGTACTATAACTAAACAAGATTCACTCCGTGTTAGTATCACCACTAACTACTTACACGGAGTATCAAAAAGCGGTTCAAGATTCTACCATCCAACACGTCTACACATGGTGGTAAACCAACCCCACCAACACCGCCACCAGCACCACCAGCACCGCCATCATAACCCGCATTCGGGTTTCCATCTGGTCGATCAACCAGTGGGAGTATGAGCACTCCCTTTTTAACTGGTTAATAGCATACTGGTGGTCCAGTATGCTGTCCCCGAGGTACGCCCGCCTCTGTACCCCCACGACCAGGGCGGCAGAGTGCTCGTTCACCTGCTCGGTGAGAACACGTAGCCAAGCCGCCAAGTCCCGCTCCTGCCTTGGCAGACCCCACACAGGTAGGGTTGCAGGCTCGGGTTGGGGGCGGGAAGACTCGCCCCGGTGGTATGTGGATCTGGGTGGGGCAACAGTGGGCGGAACATACGGGGCACTGATCCGCGCCGTGAGGCGGGGACCGTGTCTGGGGGGAATCGGGGTGGTCTGTGGTGCGGGCGGGGTAGGAGACCTGGTAACCCTAGCAGGGGAGGGTACACTAGCACTCCTAGCTGGGGTGGTCTGTCTAGAAGTACTATGACTAGCCTCCGAAGGCTCGGAGCTGGGTGCTACACTTGGGCTTCCAGAGGCCCCGGAACTAGCCTCTTCCGGGTCCTCTTCCGTCGACACACTAGGTGTTCTTGCCATTATACCTGCACACAAGTTAACAAACATATAGTCCTTTTCGCAGTGTAATTCATAATTAAATTAACACATACTTATTTATACAACTTTACCTCATAATAATATTATCATATATTTACACATATGTTGCCAATTTTACCTATTTAAGTCCCCCGTGACTTCCCCTGAATTCCCTCGTGCAGACAAGTCTGTTATTATGTTCCGGACCATAATAACCCACTTGTCCATCCAAGTTCATCCCGATCTCGTCACTATATATTATTAGTTGATATTCAGATCCTATAATACTTGAGCTACTGGTTATATTTTAGGTATCTTTTTCAGACATCCTAATTCTTTATAACCAATGGCTCTGATACCAAGTTCTGTAACACCCCGTAACCGCAGCGGAAACGTACACGGGATGCAACAGACACATCTGATATCAACAGCATTGCTTATAAAGAAAATACCACTACATTAATTTATAACATATTACATTGTTGCGAGTTGCGTTACTGTCTAGGTGTTACACACATATATTACCAATAAAACATTAATAAATTCATTACAAAACATAGAGCAGTAAGCTTCCAACAGGTAGCACAGATAGTTAAGCACATATCAATCATTCCAACTTGGGCATACCTAGAAAACATGTAAAGAAAACGGGTCAACTACGAATAGTTGGTGAGTTTCACTAATTTAAATAAACACTGACAAATCATTTTTAATAATCATTTATTAACCATATAATCATGCTGGGAACTATGTTACCCCAGAACATTTCCAATAACTTTCTGGGAACTATGTTACCCCAGAACAATAATAACCCCTGGGAACTATGTTACCCCAGAACAATAACAACCCCTGGGAACTATGTTACCCCAGAATAATAATAACCCCTGGGAACTATGTTACCCCAGAACAACAATAACCCCTGGGAACTATGTTACCCCAGAACAATAATAACCCCTGGGAACTATGTTACCCCAGAACAATAATAACCCCTGGGAACTATGTTACCCCAGAACAATAATAACCCCTGGGAACTATGTTACCCCAGAACAATATCAACCCCTGGGAACTATGTTACCCCAGAACAATATCAACCCCTGGGAACTATGTTACCCCAGAACAATAACACATTATAAGCATTTTATATATTCTATGCATCAGTCCATATATATATAAATGTACAAGTATTTCCATACGATCGGTATGTACTTAAATACTTTAAATAAGACATGTTTTCCGCCCCGGGAAAATATAATTAAAACAATTCATTAAAAGGGGCTCGTGAAAACTCACCTTTCTGTGAGTCGGTGAGTAATATAAGGAACAGCTACGTGCCTGGATCTGTAATATAATATCTAGTCGTTACTATATAATTCCCATAATTTAAATACATATCAATCGGTACATCTGGGAACATTGTTAACCCAGTACTGTACTCGATTCGGGGACAATGTTAACCCCGTGACACTTCTAAGGACTTAGATTGACATTGCTGAGAGTTTGACAGTCAATTTAGTTAAGGTGATGAAATTATAGCTCGGTTTGACACCCCGTTTGGCCGTGGGGCCCGTTTCCGGTATTTCGGTGCCGGAAACGGTACAATCGGGTAAAATTACCCAAATCATCCGGATTATTTTCGGATGATTTATTTTTACTTAATTTACTTAGATTTATGAAATAGTCTATTTTTAGAGTTTTCATGTACCAGTCAGCTCGCTTATGCGAACTTTGCCGGTTTACACGTTTTAAGCTTTAAAAACTTGTTTTTATGTTCTTTTTAGCACAAATAATTACCCGATTGGTCTCGGGTCTTGAAATTTTGCACAAAACTTAATTTGACAGAAAGGAATTTTGTAAAAATTTTCCAGATTTATTTTCTTATATTTATATTTATTTATCTATTTTTAAATCTTATTAAAATACTAAATATATCAAAAATACCAAAACACTTTAGAAAAATCCCAAGTTTTTCTGGGATGATCTTTATCATCCTCATAACTTTCTGGAATTTTCCCAGATTTTAAAACTTATTTTTCAAGCCATTTTCACCCAAAACCGAGCTAGAAAGCCCTAGAACTCGTTTCACCGAAAAGCCTACTTAGACTTTTCCAACTGAGCTCAAATTTTGTGGGTGACTTTTATATGTTATAAAAAGCTTATCTTAAATTTTCCGGAATTTTTCATCATGTTTTGCTATTTTTCACTATTTTTGGCCAAAACCGAGCATTAAATTCACCAAATATTCATCTTTTATCCAAAAATTACCAAAAATTCACAGATCTCATATTTTCATGTGTAGATCATCTCTGTGAAATTTCGTGACCCGACTCTAAGCACACGTAAATCTGTCCATTTTTCATAAACACACGAAAACCGAACTATCTTGTGTTTTCTAGCTTTAGATCGCAAGGATCTCGGTTTCTAGCCTTTGCTAGCCGCTAGATACAACACTTACAAGCACATCAACACCACACCAAGCAAGTTATACCCACAATCAAGCCATTTCTTTCCTAGTGTCGGTTAAAACTTCAAAACAACGATTTTGACCGTAAAAATCCGTTCTCGACTCTTTTTACTCATTTCTTGGACCAAGATCCTTTGTATAACATGTATACATCTCTTGTTCATGCAAGAGTCGGTTTCATCTCGGGTTTTCACCCGTCTTTCACATGGAAAACTCATTTGACAAGATTTCAACCGTAAAAATTCATTCTAAACACTTTTAACTACTTACTTGGATCAAGATCCTTTGTATAACATGTATACATCCCTTGATCACACGAGAATCGGTTTCATCTCGGGTTTTCACCCATTTTTCACATGAAAACCTCCTTTTCTCAAGAATTATGAAATTAAAAACAAGATTTAAGCCTCAAATTATGTATATACCTTGAAGATCTTGGTTAAAAACTCAAGAATTTGGATGAACACTTGAAGGATTTGAGAGAATTCTTGTTTGTTTGATGGATAAAAAAGAAAAAGTGAGGTAAATGATACCCCCTAGGGCCGATCGGTCCAAAGTAATGGGTGGGGTGGGTCCCACACATTCATTCTAAGCCACATATTCGGATTACGCAATCCGGATAATGTTGTAGATAATCTGGCTCGGTTCGTTTCTCGTTTAAACTCGTAATTCGGCTTAAAACGAGCATAGAATGGTCGTTTTTCGGGTCAAAATAAAATTTACATAAAACCGACTTAAAAACTTTAAAAACTTAAATCATGACATTAAAACATCATATTATTAATAATCACGCATCTTTTTCGGCTTGATTGATCGTCTCTTGCTTGATTTGGTGTTAAAGGTTTCGTTTAGCGTACCGACGTACCATTAAATCGAAATCCTTTTTCTGTGCTATAATTCACCTATCCCGAAGCATTCATACCTCGTAAACATCACTAAACATTATATACTTCGTCTATAATGTAATTCCCGATTCATTCGGGTTTCAATAATCGTTCATTGGTTAATTGTAATTCCAATACGATTCACTATATAATCGAGTATGATTCGTACTATGAATCATATATACTCGTATATATGTACTATAACTCATATAATCAATATTAAATGACACGTAAATAGTATATTCCGGCTAGGGTATACCTGGATTTGCCGGAATCGTTACAATTAAGCATCAAAATTAGGAAATAGTTAATTGAGAAAATCAATGCATATAAAATGGGAATCCTGTTATGACCATAAATTAGAAAAGTCAAACTAAATAATTCGAATTAATGGAATAGTTAATTGTGTCATTTATTAAGGTGCCGGAAAACAAAATATACATCAATGTATAGATTAATATTTAGCTTTAACTAAAATTTATAAAATTGAAATATTGAAATACATGAATATTCAAAAAAGAAAATCTATACATGATAATATAATAAAAATACATCTTATAAAGTCTTGATCAATCATCAAATCATATTATATGAGTCAGAAAATAACCTGAAATAATAAAATCGAAAATTAATATTGATATTATGGTTTTTTGAATTATAGTTAATAACCGGAAAATTTAAAAGATGTAACCGGAAAAACGATATTGTGACAATAACTATGGTATGTCGGATTTTTTTGTAGAATTTCCAGAGAAATGAACATCTATTAGTCTTGACATTGACCTGAAATTAGAAAGTAGAATATTAATGTTGATATTATGGAATATTTGATTTTTAATTTGTAACCGGAAAAATTGAATGCCTTACCGGAAAATAAGAAATATGGTTTTTAACCATGGAATCTCCGATTTTGATACCGTCGATTGATGAACATAATTTTGATCTAGAACATAGATTAACAGCATGTCAAACAAAAGAATACAAAAGATATACCTTCTCGCGTACGGTTCGAGTCTAGAAATCTACTCAAAACCCACACGCAATGTGATCCGGATATATCAACGCGTTCGTTTTTAAGTCACGAACATGTCTCAGGTCTTGGATCGTCCGTACGACACCTCAAAACCTACATGCAACTCGTTTTAAGAAACTATTTTCGTTCTATAATCTGACCAGTAACTTACGAAGCTTATAACTCACTATCTAAAAATCTGATCATCGATCCCTTCGGTGGAATCAAAGATCCGTATATTAGGAAGGTTCACCGAAAATTTCAGCTCCATCCGATGGTCAAATCTTCGGGGATCTACATTTCTTCAGAGCTATGTTTTCAAATCCGTCCTTCAAGCTGAACACTAAAACGGGTTTAGAAACCCAGCTTAAGCAACTCAGATCTTCATCTCCATCGTTCAAAATTATTATCTAAGGGTTATGAACTCTCTGTAGAAATATCAAGATGATCGGACTGTTAGATCTTTAGTTATAGACCGATCTCTGCGGACATGCAAAACTATTACAATGTGTCCAGATTTTAAAACGAGTTTTTAACCAACTTAATCTTCGATTTAGGACAAACGGAGCTTACCATCGCGTTTGGGACATCGAAAAATGGTTCCGAGTAGAAGAGGGGCTTCGTCCGCCACCGGACCACCGCGAACCACCACCGGCCGCCGGCCACCTTGCCGGATTCCTCTAGCCTCTCTCTACTCTTTCTCTCTCTAATAATGCAGAACTTTCTGTTAATAATGAGTGTAAAGTGGGGGTAGGCCCACTTATACAATGCGTTTTAACGCGTTTTGCGATCGCGTTTCGGTCTCTCGCTCCAACGATCCTGCTACTTCGAGTGACGTTGTATTTTCCAAATACATTTCGTCAAAATACTTATTCTTATTCCATTCTCGACTTAAATTTGTCTCGTTAACTTATTATTTCTGTTAATAAGTTATTGACGATCGTTACCCAATGTCGGTTCCGTGTTATTCCGAACTTAATAAAACTAGTGTTGTTGTTTTCCCAAAAACAACTCATCCAAACTTATGTGTCTATTTGACTTACTTTATCTAAATAATAAACCTCAAATACGGAGAGAATATCAACATTAATAAGCTCATCGGTACATGTGCTTTAACGATCGCGTTCGAAAATACTAATTTGCATTTTCTCGCTTCGTTATAACTCAGAATTGAGCCACGTTTTCGCCTGCTTTCTCGGTTTTTGATCCTCTAAAATATTCAGATGGATTCACCCCTGGACACTTTCTCAAATGTCGGGTTGAATTTTCACACGTTTAACCGAAAACGTCGTTTCTCCGTTATTTATCACCGGAATTTCTGTATTCCGTCTCACTTCTCACATGCTTTACAATGTATATATTCCCTTCATTCTTAGCTTAAAATACTATATTTAACTTATGGGTCTTAGTCTTCACTTAATTCGGCCTAAACATGTCTTAATCTCGTTTATGGAATATAATAACACTTTTTATTTTGCCGGGTGTCACATTCTCCCCGTTTTATTTGAATCTCGTCCTCAAGATTTGACTGTGCATAGAGGATATAACATTCTAATGCTTTGATTTAACTTGCTATCTTGTAAGTAACTTACCATTATATAAATTCTTAAATTCTTTATTGTCACTAGGTGCACGTTTCTGATTTGAATAAAATCCTTAGTCGCTATTAACGACCATATCTCTTCTTGATCGTATGGTTATCTTCCTTGAGACAACAACGTTAGCTACTTATCATGGTATGGGTTTTTCTATCAAGATCCTTAATTAACTCCAGACTATAAGTCAAGTAGTTATCTTTATGAGTGCAACTGTGTTGTGCATAAGCACATACTCTACTTCATTATGTAAGCACACACTCAAACTTTGATAAGTCTATCAAAGTAAACTACCATATTTTGCCTCTAGTTTAAGCACTGGTTCTTTAAGGTTAATCTTGTCTCTAACATGAGGAGGAATTTATCTTGCCGATATCCGCATCCATATTTACCATTCTTCTAAGTTAGTCCTTTCCGAAATGATTGCAGCCTGTCTTCAGACGGACTACTACAATTATGTGCATTCCGTGACTTGAAAAGGGATTTTATGCAAACGCCTTCTCTTTATATTGCTTCTCTTTCTGGCGAGTCGTAATTTTTTTTTCCTAAGATGATCTCTTAAGAGTCTAAGGGATCTATTACACTTTAAGCACAAACATTCATTCAGTATTACATAAATGCTAAATGTCATTATACAGAAGAACCTAAACATTTAATATTTCCCTACCATGAAAGGTTGGTAAATATTGTACGCTGGAATGAAATAGATTATGAAAAAAAAGAATGATGTCACAATAGGATGAAAGAATTGGTAGACGTAGCTACAATGATACTTAAATATCTTAGAATATTCCGGTTGCAAATGCTGCACAAACTTCGAAGAATATGAAGTTGATGAATATAGAAAGGATAACACCTTAACACTATCTTTGATTGACAAGGAGTGGTTACTCACTAACGTTTTTCAAGAATGCAACCGGGATCAATTATGGAAGGTAAGTCTTTCACATAGTTCAACATCACTATATACAATTCGGCGTGACTATATATAGTTTGTCGTGACTGTGCTTATGAACATGGTACGTATATATACTTTACTAGGGAATGGTATACGTGTTCAACTGATTATATGGAGTTGTGTGTGAATTGCCATCACACATTGTTATAGCATAAGTACTAGGTATAACTTAATATGACTTCACAATACAAGCATCCGATTATGATTTAATCTCTAGTGTCAAACGTATTGAATAATATCCTTTAATATATGATTGGGTGTGCTTAAAATATATATTTATTATTTCTATCTAAGCACACATTTTCATTAGAGTGCTCAAATTTTCACAATGATGATTTGTTAGTAAAAAATACTTCAGAGTATGATTCTTCGATTACGTAACTTTCTAAGATGTAGAAGTAACAATATAACTTTGAAAATTGTACAAATAACACATTCGTTCCATATTACTTAATGTTTCACTAGCTAAGGAATAGGTCGACTTTCCGTTGAACATTAGCAAATCAAATTTATTTTTGTGTTCGAGCGTAAGTCTTACAAGACTATACTCATTTTTATTTGCAAGTAAGCGTAGACAAAATAAGACGTTGATCCGCTACTGTAAAAATCAACCATCATTATTTGGTGAAGTGGCAACACTATGATGTTATATGAGGGAATGACAAAATTTGTGTATATATGCAATACAACTGAAAAAGTAAATTCAATGGTGGTTAATAGGAACAAGGATGGGATCCCTTTACATTAGACCAACTTATTCATTGAAAAATACCAAATTAATGAATGTTCAAAACTTTAAACATCGCAAAATTAGTGTATCATACGAACAAGACTGAGCATTAGTATGGATGTGCATGACGCGTGTCATGTAACTAATGATCTAAATTTAGGTTGGAATGTAATCGAGGTAATATGTTTAGGGTCAAACTATTCAATCCTATTTAGGAACTTGAGTGTTGTGAGCACCAAGGAGGTTCGACTCAATTAACAAAGAGAACTGTTAATTATAATTCTATGCTGCGAAATCTTGCTACCAAGTAACGATATTAGTACTAACTGCGTGTTAGTTATCATTACTAAAGGAAGAAAATAACAAAATCATAGGTGACGAATTCTAGACGAAAGATCGTGCATTTATTACTCGGGGTAATTGATAAATCGACTGAAATTTCAGTTTGTGGGTAAGGTCTTAAGGTACAGAGTGAACAAAATAAAACTTGAAATGTATTACATACAAGGATTATTTAAAATGATCATGTGTCATTTCAAATCCAGTAGTATGCAACACAATACGGTAACGAACCTACAAGATTTTTATCGTATGCATTTAGAATAAACATTATTCCGATAACCAGGTTCTCTAGTCCCATCAATTTTTATTTGATCTTAAAGATGTCAAGGGTATTGAAATTTCCTTTTAAAAAAAATAGAGGATGGATACATTTTTGCTTGAAGGCTTAATCTCACAAAATCTTTATTTTACGTCGAATTGGGTTCGACGTTTCCACTATGAGAACTGAGTTGTAAGTTTTTACTAGATGATGATCCTAAGTTTTTTTTGGTATGATTCAAGATTTTGGAGTTTGAAGGGTGTGATTGAAAATCACACTTTTCTTATTTCCATCAAGAAACTTTTAAGCCGAAAATATATTCTATTCAATACAAATAGCATTACTATCATATAATCTTTTATGGACAATTGATCGGTTGACGAAAACTTATCTTTTGTCCATTAGAAGAGAATATGAAACATGGAGGTTAACAAAATTTTGCGCGTACGTGTAATTTTTGGAGCTTAGTGGCATGGGCAACTGTGAATATGCCAGACATGATAGTACACTCAAGATCTCCAAAGTGCCTCAAATCATAAAAGTGGTTTAGTGATTGTTGAGGTAGTAGCGCAGTTAGTTCTTTACCTGTAGATTTGAGGTCGTGTGTTTATAACGGGTTTATTAGAATTTCGACATGAGCTACGATGCCTACTTGTCTTTATTTTAGTCGTTACACCACATTTAGGTATCACACGCATATAAATATAACGTTGCTTATTATACGAGAGGTGCGTGAGGGAAGTGTCAGATTGGGATATTAAGCGAAGAAGTAATGATGATTTCGCAAAGAACTAACTCATTCAAGCATAATGTCAATCTTAGGTATGACATTTAGGAATATCCTACTCACGCCTAAATTCCAACGAAGACAATTTCATAAACAAAGATATGATATTGTCCTTTATGCTAAAAAAGAATCAACACGTATGTCATCAGGGGATCAATATAGTCATCACGTATGAATGCAATCATGGTGCAAGGCCCATCACAAAATACAAATGACCAAGCCCAGAGATGATGGAATGATCAGGAGATGATGGAATGATCAATGGGGATCAAAAGAAGGGGTTCACCAAAATCTTAAACTAGATTATTGTCTCAGAAACTCCTGATTAGATAATCCACTTTTGTTTTAGCACAACATTATACGAATGGATGGGTGACTTGATGATTACAATCGCTTCCTCAATAGTAATTAACTATCATATTATACTCATAGGTCATCACAATAGAATTTCCTAGAATTCTCTCGTACTTGTAAATTCACAATTACGTGATATCAAGTGTAATTGTCAATTTACCTTACAGGATCATTCTAGTATTCTCCTATTATGGGTGATAATTATAGGTATCACAAGTTTACACAGAGATGCATGTATTAAGTACTAATCACAGAGATACATGTATTAAGTACTAATCACATAATCCACCAATTCAGTTTTTTTTAGAATCCATACATGGACTTTATTTTGTGTAACCCGCGTACACCAAAGTTGACCAAGTTTTCATAGCACAATTGGAATATTTATACTAAAATATTAGGCATTGGCTTTTTCACTATTCTAAGCACCCAATAAGGTGATGGAGTAAAACAAATTGGGAAAATTTAGAAATTTCATTATTTTTGTTAAATGAAATTATTTAAGTGAACAGTAATATTTATAAACGTGGGAAAGTTGGTTTAAGGTTTACTGAAAATCCTCCTCCTTTCCATAATGATTACACCCACATACCCGCTACTAGAAACTTTCAAAAAGTGGATACTAATAGTCCTTTGACCATAGATCCTTATGTGTTTTTGAATGAGGTTATCTAAGAGGAGAAAACTAAACGAGAGGAACCATTAAAATTTGCTATAAAAATTCAAGTCCAGAATCTCACATTCATAGTAATTCGGTTTTCTCTGAAAATTATAGTGATATGTTAGTTGAAGATGTTTTTGAACGAAATGTGATTCACAAAAACAGGAACATTCCTCTTGCAAAAAAAAACTCTTTGTAAACCATGCAATTTTGTCAAAGTTAAAGGTGGTTCTAGAAATTTTCTGTGAATGATGTGTCATCTGAAAAGAAAGTGATTTCATATGAGGATTTAATGAAGTTTATAAATCCAGTTTGAACTAATAAAGTAAAAAGTGTTAGGGTTTACAAACTTAAAGGTGTGAATCAAATGTTTACTGATGAAGTTGTTCCTTTAAGTTTGTTCAAACCTGAATTAGTGGGGAGTGAATTTAATTGAGGGACATCTAATGTGAGTGAAATTGAAAAAGAGTTTGTGAATTAAGAAATGCTTGAAACTAAACCAAAATTGAAAAGTCAATCAAGCTTTCTTAAACCCATAAAGTTATAAAGTTCGTAAAATCTTCAGGTTTGGATACAATTCAAAGCTTTTCTGAATGTTCTAATCTAGATTTTTACAAAAAAAAACATATGTAAACAAATTGGGTAATTCTAATGTAAAGGTTGTAACTTTTCAACTTGAGGATTCATATGTCAAGATTGATGCACCACAAGTATTTGTGTATATGAGAACATGTTTCTCATGTGGTGAACGTACTTATATTTCAATCCAGGTTAAAATTGACTGAAAAACCCTTAATCAAGGAACATGTTCCTGTGATTAAGAATATTTTGAAAATGCAACCTCCAAAAGTTAAAGTAGATAACACTCAAATCATGTTTAGTGAAATTAGCCCTAGGAAGGTTGTGATTATGAGGGATAATTTTGAAAAGAAGAGTGTGAATGAAAAAGTGGTTGAGCTTATTAAACCTCTTTGTAAATATGTTAATACTGGTGTGATTCATGATGGTTATTTGAAAAGAATGTCAAAGGCATCTTTGGCTTATAGCCAATTTCATCAATTACATTGGCATGAATTAAAAGAGAAAATTAATTTGGTCAAGGTTCTTGTTGATGTTCTTCCAACATGGAAACCTAAAACTGATTTATAATGAAAGTAACCTAAGGTTCAGCCCGAGACTAAGACTAAGGCTTGGGCTGCACATAATAGACAATATTCAAGGTGGTTATATTGCATTTACGAGTATTCAAGGTGATTTGATTACTAAAGAGGTTGAAGTTTTGAATGGTATAATTAAATTTGAAAATATTAATTAATATGACAAGGTGGATCATAATCTGTTGAATGTGTCACAAATCTGTGACAAAACATATACCACTTTTTTCACAGATAAAGAATGTGTGATTCTCAAACAGGGATTTATTATTCTAGAATATATGGTTGCCATGCGATCACGTCGATTGAATGATATTTATGTGCTTGAAGTGGAAAAGATGACAACTTCCTCATACATAGCAACATGTTTTATTTTAAAAGAAACTGATAAAGATTCTAAGCTTCGCGATCAATACTGGAACGAGGCTGTGAATACTGTCTTTAGTAAAGAATCGAAACTTTGTTTTTAGTAGGATTGGGTTTGCTATCCAAAAGGGGTTTGCGGCGCATCTTGTTGCCTGCTAACCTGCCACTTCATTGTAAATCGTTTTGGATATTTCTATTATATTGGAATGGTATTTATACTGCTTGTTATACTTTGAATCGAGTTCTCACAGTAATAAAGATGAAAAAGACAAGTTATGAGCTACATAACAACCATAAGCGAGTTCTCATGGTACTATGTTGAAAAAAGATGCAGGTAAATTTGAAGTGAAGGCAATAGAAGGATACTTTCATGGGGTGCCTCACCTAAGAAACGAGTATTTAATTTCTCTTCTGGGTGTGTTGTGGAATGGTACAATGTGGATTGTCAAAGGTACACCACATCACATGCAGTCAAGGGACCTGATTGGATGTTTGATTATCATGGTCTATTCGATTCTTTCTCTCCATTGGTTGATATACAAATTGAAGATTTGTTCTTTGCTTATCTAGAAGATGATATCTTTTCTGTTCTATGATCTTCTACTTATGAAGATCAAGTTGTACATGATCAACCCGAAGTTTCAGATGATGTTTCTGTTTCATATTATGATGTCGACTTTGAATATTCTTCCTCTGCACCATTTGTTGAATCTCAATAAGTTCTTGAGATACAATTTGGAGAATTTTTCCCAAAAATTGAATGTTGAATTTGCTAACGAAAACATCACCGATTTAAATGACAATGTTGAAGATACTGAGAACTCGACTCTTCGAATTCATTCTTATCATCCTCTGGAAAACATTATTGGTGATGTGAATGAGGGAATTCGTATGCGAAGTCAAGTTGCTAATGTATGTAACATAACTTATTATGTATGTATGCTGATTTACATGCATCAGGAATCCTCAGTATCGTCAAATACACTTGCTTTCTATCCCAAATTAAGCCGACGAGTGTTTCTATGGCACTTCAAGAATCTTCATGGGTAGAAGCAATGCAAGAGGAATTGCAATAGTTTATTCAACTGGGTGTTTGAGATCCCATTGATAAAACGGCTTGGGTGAAGAAGGTGACCTTGACGATATGGGTATTTTTGCATAAGAAAGATGAACGTGGGGTAATTGTGAGAAATAAGGCATCATTGGTAGTCCAGGGATTCAATCAACAAGAAGGCGTAGATTACAATGTATGCTTCAGTTGCTTGACTGGAGGATATACGAATCGTTTTAGCCCATGCAGCTTTCAAGAATATCAAAATTTATCAAATAGACATTAAGAGTTCCTTTTTGAACTGGGAAATTCGCGAAGAGGTGTATGTGAAGCAGCCTCCTGGTTTGGAAGATACTGACTATCCCGAGCATGTTTACCAATTAAGCAAGGCTCTTGATGGTATTCAAAAAGCCGCGAGAGTTTGGTATAGCATGTTGGTTGACCATATGATTGATAATGGTTTCAAACAAGGGACTGTGGATTGTACTATCTTCTACCAGATTGTGGGAGATAATCTCATCCTTATCCAAATTTTTGTTGATGATATCATCTTCGACTCCGCAAACGATAACTTATGCAGGAAATTTGAGAAGACTATGTAGACTAAATTCGGTAGGAGTTGGATGGGAGAGATGAATTTCTTCTTGGTTGCAGGTTCATCATCTGATTTTGGAATATTCATTCATCAGACCATGTATTTGAATGATTTCTTAAGCCGATTCAAGATAACTGCTGGAAAAGTCCCCTCAACTCATCTTCCCGTTGGTCACAATTTGTCACCCGACGAATTGGAGGAGACCATTGCTCTGACCCTCTATCGTGTTATGATTGTTTCATTATTGTATTTACCTGCATCTCGTCTTGATATAATGTGTGTTGTTTTCTTGTTTGCTAGGTATCAATCAAGTCCCCGAGTGGCTCATTTGGCGGCTGTTAAGAGTATTTTCCACTATCTGAGGGGTAATCCTAACATCGGGTTATGATATCCCAAAGATGATAGTTTTCATCTTCCTGTCTATAGATATTATGACTATGGAGGGTGCAAGATTAACTTAAAGTCTACCACTGCAAGATGTTAATTTTTAGGAAACCGACTTGTTTCCTGGCAGTGTATGAAGCAGAAACGGTCTCCACTTCAGCCACCGAAGACGAATAGGTGGCAGCCTCGAGTTGATGCTCATAGGTTTTGTGGATCTAGCAACATCTGCTGGATTATGGTTTGATGTTTCTTACTACTCCCATATTTATTGATAAGTCTTTTGGGATATGTATAACTAAGTACCCCGTCCACCACTTGAAAACAAAACATACTAAAATTTGATATCATTTTACCCATGACTGCTATGAAACAAATTTATTATTCTTGAATCGATTCGCAAGGATTTTTAAAACACTTACCTATTTACCAAAGCATTTGACAAAACAAGATTTACATATTTGCATGTTTTAAATGATTTAAAAACCTTGACTAAAATTCAAAAGCTTGGTTAATCACTTTTATTTGCTTGTACATATTTTCGTTTATTTTCTTTCTTTTTGTTTTTGATTTTTGGGGGAGATTATATGAGAAAATACAAAAAAATATTGTGTTTTTTGTTTGAAATAAAAAATAAAAAAACATTGAAAAATATAAAAATAAGAAATGTGATTACACTAAAAGGTGTCGTAAGCTCAATTGCATGATGTGTATGATAGGCTTAACTAACCGTATAAGTGCTGAAAAGATATAAACTTAAATGTTTGCCAAATCTAGTCACATTACATGTTGATGTATTGTTAATATCTGTTTTAAGTATCAAAAAGTTTAAAGATTGATGTGTGTACATGCATTCTTTTTGCAAAAAATTCAACTTATTTTTCAGTTATTTTGCACTGAAATTCAACTTGATTTTTTCTTTATTTTTGCTTAAGTCTCGGATTCTCTGCATGTAGTAATACCGATCAGAGGGTTAAGGCCTAAGTATTATACTTTATTTTCTTGGGGTTTCGTACAAGCCTTGGATTTTCTCTGCGTATACTATTAGAACAAATGTGTGAAAGTCATGTATCGAACTATAGCTTAAGGCCATGTACAACTTCAACTTATTTCATCTTTTTTTTTATTAAAATGGAACCTTATCTACATGTGGAAATACCGATCTTAAGGCTAAATTTTAACCTTCTGAGTTGTTTTCTTTTTTCTTTTTGAATGGGTTACAATTGTGGGTCCCGTATTGATCTCTCACACTCACAATAAAGTCATAACCCACACAATAAATGTGTCGACAAGAGGGTTAATGACGGTTGCTATTTTGGGCAAGAACAATGTTTGTTAACGGCGAAATAAGAAACACATAGAGTTGTTGCTTAAGGATCAATAAATGTAACAAACACAAACAATAACTCAAAAGATTTCCATGTATAGAAAGGATTCATACAAATGTTAATCTATTAGGGTTTCTTCTAAGGAATTTCTTATCCGTGCTATTTAGGACAGCCGTCACACTCAATCAGGAATATTCTTTTAGGTCTGAAAAGTGTAAAGTGGCTAAAAACGTCTGTCAGAGGCATGCCCCTAGATCATTATATTTATAGGCCACCCTCCTGAAGCTGTCACTCCTTCTAGAAACCCTAATGATTGGTACATAATCAAATTACATATTCAAAAATATAGTAAGTGTACAAACATGTCTTCCGGGTAGATTTTGTGTCATTTGTCTTCTCCGAGTAGGCTTTTTGCCTTTTGTCTTTTACGAGTAAACCTAGTAACCTTGAAGTGTGCTGGTGAACAGTTCTCCGGGTAGACTTTACTTAGAGTATTTTCCTAAGAAAATACTCACCTAACAGACTTCAATCTTCTTGACCATAGCAAACTTTGCTCGATATGGTCCTACGAGCAAACTGTTCTTCAGGAATCCCTTCAACCCTTTGTTATAAGATAACTTATTAAGCAAACCATAGTGTGCAGGTAACACTGTTTGAACTGTACTGGTAGCACTATAGCTTGCTCGGGGTTGAACCTTGCTGGAGAAAGTACTTAGAATATTTCTTGATCACTTTCAACAAGTATGCTCGGACTACTGTTTATTAATCAAACCTTGCTAGATCTTCCAAATACTTGGCTTTAGAAGCTTGGTTTAGCCAAGAGTTTCTAGTTAGCAAAGTATGCTCGGCTTGAAGAACACCTTTGCTAGATGAAGTGAACCATACTCGGATGATCACTTAAGAAGACTTCAAGAAGATAACCTTGACCGATAGGCATAATACCTTGCTAGGACAAGTAAAACCCTGCTCGGATGTCCAAGTGTGCTCGGTTTCCATACTTAGCCGCTTCAAAGTAGTGTTGAGAAGATTCCAATCTCCCTTAAACTTTCTTAGGTCATTTCAAGTCAAATTCTTGACTCAACAATCTCCCATAGATTTGAACACCTCAGCTGTCCCAAAATACCTCAAAGATTACTTACACTTAGTCAAATACACATCAAATCAAATCAAATTTACATATCAAAATCAAAAGATTACATAGTTGAAAATTTGTCTAGTGACATTACAAAGCAAACCCTATTCTATGAATCATCTTCTTTTTGCGTGGTGGGCTGCTTGTCTTCTTCCAACTATTACTGATCCTGCCCTTTGCTGAAAGATGGATAGAATTTGATACTGAGGGTGATTCTTAGGAATTGTCAACTCCACTATATCCCTTAGATCTTCTCTGTGCAAAAAGGTCAGGTCTTCATCATTTCTAATGATCCCCAATATAAGTCCATCTGAGTTGCGAAGAATGTAGTGGTCTTATCTGTTGTTGAGGTCCACTTGAGTGATTCTACCATTCTTCTGCACCTCATAATTGGGTCTTGTCATGCGCCTTCTCATACTAATGCACGCTTTCATGTTGGAGAGTGGATTATTGTTTTTGACTTTGGAGAGATAGCCAAACTGCGCATGCTTTATTTTTCTTAGTATCTTTCCTTTCCTTTTTT